>NC_047522.1:23363288-23553288 GCF_902827115.2 Pseudochaenichthys georgianus
CATGTTTTTCAGCTTGTAACCATTTGAAGTCCTTTTTTATTCCATATTGTGGCAAATAAGGCGTCTTTTGAAGCCTGATCAGCTGTTTTTAGGATGACATCTGGAGCCAAAACGAACTCAAAAGCAGTATTTTTTTAAATCACTATGAGGACACCAACATTTCAGAGTCTCAAATGGACAGTTTCCACTCTTTAGCCACATCCACGGCACTGTGTAATCCCACTACGACATGTCCTCTAGTTATCTCACGGCAGAATACAGGTGAAAGGTTACGAGGCTTTCAGAGGGAATGCTGATTTGAAATTGCCAGCAGTTGTTTTGGAGAATTCCCTGGTTGCTTTGAAGTGTGCACCCCACTGAGTGTCCTAACTTTGACACAGAGAGCCATGGCTGCGGCTATTTATACATCTTGTGGGAGAATAGGTTTCCCCCCACGTAACAGACTTTCTTTTTCCCCCCTCTGTGGCGTTCCCTAGATTTCAGTCGTGCTAAAGAATCGGAGTTGAGTTAGTGTGATAATCGAAGAAGCCGCCTCGTTTTAGTGGCTCGAACGCGCCGTTGTTTTATGTTGTTATTTTCACACACTGCTGAGGACTGTAGGTGCGTCCAGCGCAAACCAATGCATCTCTTACAATTCTCACAGTCTATTGATTCCCCCTCTGAAATTTATGTTGCTTTTCAGCGGGACCCCTGCGGTGGCCCTCACTGCCTCCCCCGCAGGAGGGTCACGGTGACACAAGAGTGTTGGGCCAGATGCCGAGTGATCCCCTCCGATGCACCTCCACTTCCAAAAGCCACATCCATCGCCGCTGCAGGACAATCAGCCCGGACTCTTATTGAAATACAGAAACACAGCGAACCTGAGCAGCTTTTTTTTTTTTATTCCATCAACAACGGCGAGTGTAAATCTCCGGGGGAAATGCTCAAAGATGGGACTGGAGACGATGAAGAGGGCAGACAAAAAAACACACACAAGTGGAGAACAAAACAGCCCAGCTGGTCCACCTTTGCCACTGGAAGCCATTGAAGTCACCCCGTGTTTCTGTGAGGGTGCGTGTGAACAAAACGGGCTTTGAAGTGGGGTTCCAGCACTGTACTGTGGCATCACTACGGCCACTACTAAGCCCCTGCAAAAATGTGCCGGGTGATTATAGAAAATGCTATAGAATCCAGTCATAAATCAACTAAATTTTCATGCAAATGGCCTCCTCCATGGGGCATTTATGTAGTGTGTGTATAGTGGCATCAATGGAGCATACAAGGGCGCGTTTTGGGCACTTAAAAGAGGAACCATTGAGACATCACAGCCCACAAAACCTTCAAGGTCAAACACTGCGATATAATGAAGCCCCGACACACACACAAACACACAATCGGGAGGTACGACAAGGCTGGAGAGTCGTTAAGGCTTTTATCTTCTGCTCGAAGGAGAAAGATCCACCCGACATCCCAGAGGGTCCTGATCAATCACGGGCTGACTGGTTCAAACTGTTTGTGCTGGATTCCACATCTATCACCATCCGACGGAGCTCTGTGTCCGACTACAGCACCCCGAGAAAAAAGAGAGCACTTTCAATTAGGCCATGGCGAAATAGATTCACACCACTTGATTTATCGTGCACGACTAATTACACAAGCCCTTTTTCTCGCCTAATGCGGGCTGAGCGGAGACTTAGCCTCGTACTTAAGGAGGTTATTGTCTTATGTTCGACGGCAAAGAAGTGCAAGTGTCCTTTAGAGAAGCTCTTCATAAGGACATGAGGGATAACAACGAGACGCTTTGATGTTTTAAAAGAAAATAAGTACTTTTTTAAAACATCCCGACGGATCACGGAGTTAAATTCTATTCCCTGGTTGTTTTTTTAAACATTCGATTTAGTGTTTTCAACCTAGCCTGGAATACTTTCGGTTTCAAAGGCAGCTTTTCTACACTACGCCTAAGTGTAGATTGTCATTTCCTTTAAATGTTGCCGATACCTCAGGGGGAGAGGGGAAGGCTTAACAATAGGTACAAGCTACAGGGGCACGCTGCACCTCATGAATATCATTAGCTGCGAGCTGGATCTGTATTACTTTGGGATTACATCTAACCCCGTAATGCAACCTGGTTGGGAATGCGAACTGAAAAATGTGTAATATGTAAAAATACAAATCATGTTGTGGCGTTAAAAAACATCCCAGTTGGTTGAGTCTGGGGTTTACACACTCAAAGGGCCATTTATATATTACTATTCAGTGCTTTTCGTCATGGAAACGATGACATTGAAACAAGACAATGAACTAAATACACATATTAGATGCCTTCCAGTACTATTTACATGGAGATAGACTTTTTGCACTACTTTTTATTTTGTATTTTATTATATATGTTGCATCGTTGGAGGAGCTCAGGTCAGAAGAATTTCATTGCCATTTCTACACTGTAGCTTTGTGCAAAGGACAATAAAACCTTCTCAGGTAAATAGTAACAAAAACAAACCTCCAATGCTCCTTAATTTTACTATAAAATGCACCAGATGGCTTTTACAACTCCATTTATCCACTAAGCACACAATTATCCACCTAGAACATTTCCCCGCTTGTATTTAACACTCTGTAATCAGCGCTATCAGGGGAGAGTCGATCAACCTATATACGCTACACCAAATGGAAACGTCTGCTAATGAAGGCGTTCGTGCGCGAGCTGCAGGAAGTCGCCTCGTAACCTGTGACATCCGCTCCATCCCACAGACGCACGGTCCCACTGTAGCAGAGGTGTCAACGTGGGAATTTAAAACACGTTTTTCTATCAGCGATCCTTAAAAGAATGTCACAGTCTCACTAGAGAGGCTCGACACCCTGGCGTAGGTGCGATATCTAAGACGAGAGACACCAGACTTTTGGCGTGGAAAATTATGTAATTATTAGGACATCAATGTGTGCAAACTGTTATGCTATCAGAGATTCCGGAAAATGTGTCCCGAATTCGTAGTAAAAAAACTAGAGAGGTTCTGAATCAAACACGGCAGAAAGGGGTTATTATTTAGCAAGTTTGAACGAAGCAGAATGACTATCTTTCGGTAAAATACACGCATTGACACGAGCTTTAGTCGTAGAACTAACCAAATATTGCTATTATGTTCCAAAGAGAAAACCCTCAAAAGTACCAATTCCATATCCAGATTAGCTTCACCCGTTTGCTTTTGCGACTTGTGCATCAAGCACAGCCTGTATCCATTTTGAATGAGGCAGAATTACTATTATTTAGGGCCGGGACTTTAACGCGTTAATTAAGATTAATTAATTACACAAAAATGTACGCGTTAAAAAAATTAACGCATTTTAATCGCACTTTAATCGCACTTATTTTTGCACAGCGGAACGTTTCTCACTGGATGAGTTTCAGGCGTACCGATTATACTGGAGCACCAACTAACGTTCATGACTTCAGCATGGGACTTCAAACAACAACAAGCCACGGTGAACAATAGTCAAACATGAACGAACAAGCTGATGAGACCGCTTCGGTCGGCCCCGTGGATGGGACATTTTGTTTTAAAAAACGGACGGATGGAAGCGTCGATAAGAGCACGGTTGTGTGCAAATTATGCAAAAAAGAATTTGCATCTCACCGCAGCACATCAAGCCTAAAGTATCACCTAAAGGCAAAGCATGTAGCAGCTAGCATGTAGCAGTTAGCACGACTCCGAGTGCAAGGAACCACACCCTGACCCAACCCACACTCAGGGCCAGGATAAGTAAGTCCACGTCTGAGAGAATAACCACTGGATTGCACTCGACTGTCGACCACCTGGAGTCAAATCCATGTGGAAATGGCTTCTCACTGTTCTCAGGTCAAATATGTATATTTGATTAAAAATGCGATCAATTTCGATTAATTAATTACAAAGCCTCTAATTAATTAGATTAATTTTTGTAATCGAGTCCCGGCTCTTTTTATTCATAATAAACCAATGAATTAACAGAAGCTTTAGCCGTAGCTATCACAACATGTTGCTATAGCATTGACTTTCCGATGAAAACCATCAAAAATACCATTTCAATTTCCAGATAAGCTTCACCCAGTTCTTGCTTTATCAACACAATAGAAAGTAGTAAACACATAGCAGGCACTTGTCCATTTTGAACTAGGCATGACTTCCCAATATCTAAAAGCAATGCGTTGACACAAGCTTTAGCCGTAGCAGTGACAACATATCGCTATATTGCTGACGTCCCAATCAGAAAACCATGATCCCATTTCCATATCCAGATTAGCTTCACCCACTTCTAGCTACGGCGACGTCGGTTTGAAACGACGTCAACGCGAAGTTGTCCGGATTATAAACTCCGACACCGACAGGAGGTTCCACTGTGATTGAAAGTGAGAGCTGCTGATCAACCCCCAGTTAAGGCCACGCCATCGGGACAGAGTGTCAGTGCAGAGCTTAGCTGCAGGCACGCACGCCACGCTCCTCCTTAAGCGAGATGAAAGAATGTTCCGCTTGATACGAACCCTCCTAAACACTCTGACGGATGTGATCGCCCTCCCCAGAAAGACACGCAGTGACAACAGATGATCTGCTCAGGTAAGCGGCATCTCGCGCTTTCAAAGTCGTAAGAGGTTGTTTTCAAAGTCTGCTTCTCGACAGATCTCCTGCCCGTGTGGATGCGTGGCGACGTCACGGATGTCTTGGAGGCACAGGTGATAACGGGGGCCTTAATCTGGTTCTGCTTGTCCCTCTCAATGCCACATTATCCGGATGAACGTGGTAACTACCAGCACATGGTTGGAATAATGCCTCTGTATCTGGTTGTCAGGCCAGGGTCTTGGTCACGTGGGGTGGGTGAAAGATGAAAGGTGTAAACACTGCACTGCATAATCACCAGGTTAATGCTATTTGGAGGGCGCTAGTTTGAAACTCTTGGATTAAAAATAAAGCTGAAATGCATATCTTTGCATGCAAGATGTAAATGCCTTCTGAGCTGGCTGCTATGAGGCAATTAGCATACACAGAAAGCAGGTGATCAGAGCAGACAGGTGTAAGGATGCTCAGGTCAATGGAAGCTATGTCCAACACACAGTAATGGAGAGACGATACATTGCTCATTTCCACACACGAATCGGTTAAAGCTATTCCCCCAACGTGAGGGTTTGATGAGGATCTTGGCAGACGTCCCTCCTCTCACCCTCGACCATACCGGCTGCACCTCACCCAGCCATGCCTTACCAGCGCCCCCGCTGTTCAATACCATCTCATTTGTCATGTATCAAATGAGAAATCTCGACGTCTTGCCCTCACATGGAGGAACGGAGTCTTCCACATTGATGCTCTGGCTGCCGTCCAATCCTCAGCTGAATAAACAGGGGCCATTTGCAGGTTGGCAGACATGGAGATGTTTGTCTTTCAAGGCGATCCACCTCCCTCCCTTTTACTCGCGCTGACCCCATCCCAACTGTACCTCGCCTCTTTGCTGTTCCTTATATCACGGGGGAATGTAAAGTCAAACTTTAGAGGACATTATATCAAAGGGACCAGATCAAATAGATGGTGTTGAATGATTAATCACTGTAATGGCAAATCCCATCCGCACACAGACGCAGATTAGAATAAAAAGTAAATATTGATCCTCAGGTTGATTAAGCAATTACATATCTATAAAGAATCCAGATATTTGATTATAATCATTTCATCAAATGCTATAGAAGCCTCTACGCTGTCCTCTGGAAAGGACATGTTTTACTCGTTTGTTTTGCCGGCCTGGATTATGTTCGCGGGGACGGGTTCTTTTCTGAAGGGAATTAAGTCCTCTGGTGGATGGTGGGTTACAAAGAGAAGGACTTAAACATCTGTGGACCCAGGTTAGCATCCTAAATAACTCAAATTAACACATGTTAGCAAGATAATAGCAAATGTTAGCATGCTTATTATACTTTGAGTTTTCTGTCAGAATCTTTTTGATGCAACGATCAAATTTGGACCTCACAGTAGACCCCACATATAAGAATAACACTATCATGCTAAGCTAAAATGATTAAGTAAGCATTGCACCCATGGGCGTAATTTCATTTCATTTTTGTACGCAAGCGGCCATCGTCACGGAGGAGCGTCTGTATGTGTGTGGCACGAGCGCATATTGTGAGAGAGATAGAAAGAGAGAGAGAGAGAGAGAGAGAGAGCCATAGAGAGTTACGGGGTTGTTGTTAGCATGTGGTGCTAGCTCGGAGCTAACTGAGATTAGAAGCTGTTTCAACAATAAGGAGAGGGAGAGCTCTCTCCTGTCGGACTGAGAGAGATACCGTCAGCTCAGGGAGGTGAAGGACTCTGAGGGATTAGGTTGTACACTTTAGTCTAAGTTATCTCAGTGGGTCTCAAACGGTTTGATTTCCATCTATGTAATATTAGGTGTATATAAAATAAGTTAAGAAATCCATCCAATGTGTGCTATAGGTCAGTACAAAAATAAAAACACAGTTTGAAAGGGGAGTGATTAGTCAAATATGCATAAATAAAAATAAAGAATGCAGACTAGGAGATAAAGATAGGAGAGAGGAGTTGATCAATGAGGTGTTATTGGCCGTGAGCATATTCTAATGGTTTTTTGATTATTGAAATATATACAATTCTGTTTCATATGATTGTTGAGAGCTGTATCCATCTCTTCATGTTGCCCTCAAAGTGCACCAGATTGATGCTTTTAACTTCAATTTAAAGAAACAGATCTTCCTGGGTGCGGTGCATGCCCCCGGAACCCCCTAGAGGATGTGAGGTCCTCACAAATAAAACCGGTTCACATGGATACTAGATAAGTGTGCACACTCATTATATACACTACACATTTGTCTTGGATTAGTTAACGCGATAGTCCCTAATATATTTGTAGAAAGGCAGGAAATGGAATTAAATCGAGAACGCCCTGTTTTGTGCCCCCCCCACTTCTCAAACCAAAGTTACACCCTTGATTGCACCTGCTAAACATTAACAAGTTAGCATTGTGAGCCAGTTAGCATGAGGACATTAGCATTTAGCTCAAAGCACCACAGTGCCTAGAAGCAGCCTCGTAGAGCCAGTATTTGCAATTTGATAATTCATAGAATATATTTCCTCAATATTTTAATAAAATCATAATCCGGGTAGCATTATACTTCCTTTGTATTGAAAATGAGTGGAAGATACATCTGATGTCTTGGAGACAGGATTAGATAAACTCCACCACAATCTACACACACACACACACACACACACACACACACACACACCACACACACACACACACACACACACACACACACACACACACACACACACCATGTATATATCACTTCAGGGGACATTACATTGACTTACATGCATTTCCTGGAGACTTATCCTAACCCTAACCCTAACCAAGTCTTCACCCTAAAATTAATGATCCCCCTTATGGGGACCTCCATGTTGTCCCCATAAGGGAGGCGAGTCCCCACACGTGACTGTAAACAGATTTAGGTCCCCACGAGTATAGTAATGCTAGTATACACACACACTCTTGTGAGACTCAATGTTTCAGTGAAGATGTGTCCCTCTCTGCAAAGCCCTCCACTTTCCAAACAGCTCACAGGAAAAGCACGAGCATGGTAAACGCAGCTCAGTCCAACCTCCCGGAAAAGTGGTCTCAAGAAACAACAAAACCTAAAACAAATGCTACTCTGAAGACCCCGTCCTATTGTGTATTCATGACCCCGCTCTTGTTTGGAGAAGCTCTTTCAGCGACACAAAGCAAGCGGGCTCTGCTGTTCCTGTCACTTTAAACAACTAACAATGATGCAACAGGAGTGCTTCCAGTGAATGTGAAATGCTGTGGAATCACCAGCGGAGCCCCACAATGCTTTGCCACGCATCACAACAGACAGGACAGGCTCAATATTAACATTTCCTTTTGACACGTGGCAAAAGGTTTTCTTTAACCCGTGGAGGGTGAATGGGAATCAGCGGATAATAAGAAATTAAAAGGTAAAGAGGACACAGGGGAAAGAGCGAGGGAGAAAGCCAAATCCTAGCCCCGGGGCTTAATGTTACAACACAATGGCCGCCAAGGCAGTAAAGAAGGCGACATTTCTTATTCGCCCCCTCCCCTAGTGCCACCTGCATTACAATTAACCTCATGGCAACCTTGAGGTCTCTGATTAGTGATGGCCTATTGTCTCCATCCCGTTAATGCTTGGCCCCCACTCTGCCTCAGCGCACTCGCATCAACAAATCAAACCCAGTTTCCGGCAGGGTCTTTTACTGCTGCGAGCTGGCCTGTGATATAGGACAGCTGACTGGGGAGAAGCAGAGCTGCCGTGGTACCTGAGTGGCTCAATATCACTGAGACTAAAGAAGAGGGGCCGTCCATATACTGTTTGCATTACCAGGTGGCGTTCGTAGCCATTTCAACACATCTCCAAGTCTCATTTACATTTTGAGCTAAAAATGTATATATTTGCTGTAATTTAAAACAAAGCAAAATCTAAGTACGATGGAAGTACTTTATATAGTTTAGGCATCAATAATGCTTGTTTAGATTTCGTAAAATGTTCGGGTTTGGCTTAAAATAGGTTTGTTTGTTGTTGATTTATGTAGGGGTAAAACTCAAATACATAGTGGGCCAACATTAAAAAATGGGTACTAGTGGAGGGCCGGACTGGTTCAATGTTTATTGCAGAACTTATTGAAATGAACTTATTGCACATATTAAACCTGGAACTAACAAAGCTTAAATTATTGCCTATAAAAACAACATTTAATATTAAATAATCAGCTGCATTCATTTCTCATGGCTCTATCTGCAGCTTCTCCAGAGTCACTTCTTATGAGTACATTTCCCCACAGGCCGACAACAGCTTCAACAAAACTATTCCCCTCAGAGAGAAAACCAAACATGTCCTGCTGTCCTGAGAGAAAGAGCAGAAGGAAGCATCCATTGAACTCAGGTTGCTGCTCTGTGATGCTAGCTCAGACACTTGGCATCTCATCAGGGTGCAAGGTCATCAATGTTTGGGGTCCGGCTCTGAGCGGAGGAGACCCTCAGGGTGGAGTGAAGGTGTGCGTGCAATATACCGGCGGGCCAGATCTAATAGGAATTAGAAATTATCCTGTGGGCCGAAATTAAATCCACCAAGGCCCGGATTTGGCCCCCGGGCCTCGAGTTTGTCACATGTGATGTAAATGAAGATGTTGACTCACCTGTCTCCTTGGTGAAAACAAACTTAACTTTGATTAGACTTTGATTGGAAATATTTGTGGGTTTTTGTGTCCTTTAAAACTGAATTGACAGTTGTGTTGCATATTAACAACATTTTGAGGGAAGCGACTGGATATCAGCTTGGAAATGTTGCAGGAAATCAATAAAACAAGCATGGAAATATGAATACAAGAGGAAATGGACACTATAAGAAACAAATATGTAAAATAATTCAGTAATAATGATACTCAGAATAATTGGGAGCGTCCTTGCAATTCAAATACGTTCATTTATGTAAATTAAGATTTGTTGTCAAACAGGACATTCTGGGTGAAACCTGATGTACTGTGATGACACATATGTTGGGGTATTTGTCTTTTGAAATGTGATTGATTATGCCATGTGGTTGTACATGTTGTACACTTGAGGATATTGGTTATACATTTGACAGAAATTGATACTATAAGAAACAAATATGTAAAATAATTCAGTAATAACACGACACAAAATACATACCATTGGGCATACTTGCAATTCCAAGTATGCCAGATGTTGGGAAGCCCTCGAGGAATAAAGCGAAACATTATATCACCTCGTGCTCTCGGGTGCAATCACTGGTTCTCCCGGGGGAGCTGTTACACTATATGTTGCTGCCACAGTTTAAATCGCAAGAAGTAGAAACTCATGCGCCGCGGTCGGGGTTAGACCCAGCAAAGAGTACACATGGGAGCGATGGTGAGTTCAGTGTGGAGAGAAGAAACTGTTTTATACCAGTATCATGTCTTAAGATCAGAGCAGTCGGATTTCTTCAGTGACATGAACATCAGATGTGTTATGTATGCTTGCGGCCATTAGCGCTGTTGAAGGTAAATCTGATATAATTCATATTTATGAAAGTTTGAGAAACCGTCTCGAGATACACTTGTTATATTCCATGGAATGCTCTTAACGTCCCGATAGCAATGAATATCTGAAATGCTTTGATAAACAATCCATAACAAAATGTCATCAGTGGAAGCCGTGGCGCTGTAAAAAGCTCGACCAATCATCTGAGCCGGCTAAAGTAACTGGATGGCCTACCTGCCTGTCAGCCTTCCATCGGGGCACACACTTACCTCGTGCCCTCATTGGTCATGTGCGCGTTCCTGTGTGTTGGAGGAGGGGCTCTGTACGGAAGTGGCAGATTTGTTTCGGTTGTTTTCTAATTCTAGCGATCTCCAGCTGGTTTCTCCAAAATGACATACCCCACCTTTAAAGATGGGATCCGGTCCAAACCAGCTTGGTAGTTCTAGTCGCTGAATGTTGCTTTGAGGTATTGTTGACAGTTTGGGATGTGTGTGATGAAGCTGTAAATGAAAAAATAAATTACAATGTCAAGCTTATTATGGCTTGTAATTACTGCGACTATTATCCTGTAATTATTGTAAATACTGATCATAGTATTAGTGTGTGTTGGGAGGTATCAAACTTTCATATCATTATTAAATTGTCTTAGATTGTGCATCGATGAGTTTGTAAAGCAGATCTGCGTCTGTGCATACTAAACCTGCAAGGTGCATCTGCAGATAAAGAAGTAGACGCTGTGTTCATGATTAGATATTAAAGGGGCCCTTTTGGGGTTTCCCCTCTAATGAAGTGTATCAGGTTTGAGTGCATGTACAAGGTCTGCAGAGGCTCAAATACCTACGTGTCTCACCATTTATTTGTCAATACATGTGCCGATGGATGTCATGTGAACTGCAATTCCAACTGTGGCCACTGTGCCAACATCGCCTCACGTGCCAGCGATATTTATAAGGACTTGGTAAGGAACCAACCAAGTTAAACACATTTACAAAATACCTCAGACACACCATGACCTCACCTTAATTTCAAAATATGACCAATACCTCAAAAGTAATTCTCACAGACAAGAAGCAAGTGAAGGCAACACACAGCTTATCTATGTTGTTGGGGTTTCAGTTGTGAATTCCCTCTGATATTCATATCGATAATGTAAATGCATGAAGAGTGAAGTCAAACACAAGGAAACATTCTCCTACGTAAGTTTGGTGCGTGTACAGATGGAGTGAAGATCTCTCTGTTCAGAGCATGTTGCACACCGCTCTATACGGCACATTTGTGGTCAAACTACAGAAAAGCAAGTTTACGGAAACTTCAAGTAGCTTATAATGATGCCATGAGAATATTGCTGAAGAGACCTCGATGGTCTAGTGCAAGTGAAATGTTTGTGGCTGCAGGAGTCAATACTCTAAGCTGTTTTAAGAAATCTTATGTATAAATGTATTTGCCGGCTTAATGACTCTGATAATGAAATCCTCTTGGCCTTATCGAACATAAGGTTTAGTACCAATCGCAGCTGTGGAGACATTGGTATAGTTGTCTCTTTGTAGGACACTGATTTAAATTATTCTTAAACTATGAATTCTTTTTATGCTATGTATGTAATTTATTATATCTAATGCCTTGTCTTTTATCTGGACCCTGAGTCTGTAATAAAGTTTTCATTCACTCATTCAAAGACAGACCAACCTCTTTGTTTTATTCTTATTGGAAGAGCAAAGCCATCAAGCCGCTCCGGGGACAATTTATTCCAACATGAAAGAAAATATCGCAGTTTCCGAAGCTTTTTGCTCGTCTCTGTTATTGTTAGCTCGGTGCTTCTTAAATCCACGCAGTGTGTCATTAGATGAGAAATCCAATAGCGCATTATCTTACCGCTCCATGGTCTGCCAATAAACATCCTCTACCATCTAATGGGATGATTGATCGAGACAGAAACGCTTCATGTTTATTTTGAAAGCGTATAGCAAGCAGCCCGCTGTCAGGTTAACAGCAACATCGCCGCTTGAGGGTTATCTCTTTGTATCTGCTTGGAAATAAGGAGGCGGACATTCCAGATGTGTTGTCCTCCAGTCGAAGAAGACAGAGCCATTAAGCATGTAATTGAACCAGGTGTTTCTCCCTGTCCAGCTAAGCAATACAGCAGTTGCACCATTTATGGAGCGTGCAGGTGGCGGAGAAGGTTTTGGGGCACACCTGCCAGGTGATACAACTGTTGGACTTCACAGCGCAGTGTGCGCGGTCCCAGAGGAAGTCCCTCACCGTGCAGGTGCAGAGAGGAAGAAGCCATGATGGATTACTCCAGATTTAGCAATTGCTCTCTCTCAGAAACCTCCTTTATCGAGTGCGAACGAGACAACTGCATGTATATTACCATGCATTACTGCGAACACTTATTTTATGGTGCAATAATAAATAACCCACTAACCCTATGTTTTAGAACTAGAAAGGCATGCCTCAAAGTCGAATGAGGTGAAGTTGTTGTACTGGCTTGAACCATAATTGCATCGTGAATTTTGACTACAGTTGTAAAACTAGTTGGAGAGTGAAGTCGTCTTTGCTTTCAGTCCAACAAATGTGAATATCTGCTAAAGTAATGCAACTCGCTCAGCTCCAGAACATATTTCCTTCCTTCCTCTCCGGCCTCAGAGCTCCAGACTGCTTATTACCCAGCAACCGATATATACATACTGCAACCACATGTGTTTAGCACCCTGCCAGGTCCAACCCAAAATAACACTACCAGGAACCGAGTATGACATCTTTCCAGACACACGGTGATTTTAACCTTTGCAGACCATTTACATGCATTAAAACGTATAGAACACGACAGTAAAGGGAACATCCCAAAAAGCAGAGTAAAAAAAGCGTTCATTATGGGATAGAAAGTGCAACGTGGTCATTGTACGTGGACCTTGTGATAAATGGTAGTGTTTTCGTCACTGGCCACAATTAAAAATGAAATAAAAAAAACAATGATAACCTTTTTTCTCGCTATGGAACACAATACTAATTTGTCACGGCTGAAAATGAACACTATAAGCTTCACTGGGATTTATGAAGGAATAATAATTAAGGCTATTCTATTAATTTCCCTTCGAGGAATGCTGAGGCCTGGCTCGTCCAGCAGATTCATCAACGCGCCTAGTTATTGTCCAGACCCCCCACGGTTGTAATTCTTTATCCTCGCCATCTCTGTAAACTGCATTATTTAGTTAAGAAGATGTAATTCCATTCCCCTCACACAGACGGCGGGACTCCAGACCCAAAGCAGACGCACATAAGTGAGTTTGCACATACAACGGCTTACCGTGTTTAAAGTATAGATTAGGAAGAATCCAGATGAAAGACTTACACGAGAAGTGATTCAAGTTCTGCTGCACCCAGCCTGACAGATAACACATGGCGTGTTCAAGATGATAATATGTAAATCCTTTGTTGAACTACAAGGATAAGCATTGTTTCGATACCGAGTACTTTTGATATTTCCTTTATACGCATACAAAGGGCTTTAAGCACTAAACAAAACCGTTTGATTTCGTCTCCATTTAAATGATCCATTAGCACTTTGAGGAGCTGCTACACACGGCTGCATTGTTTGCCGATTCCCTGCTCATCATCTCAGCAATTCAGAGTGGTGTATTTATCCAAACGCCCGTAAACAAAATAATCATTAAGCAGCAATGCAAGGAGAGCGTTCTGTCTTGGTAAAATATGATACCAGGTGAGGCTGCGTGTCTTGACAGGCCGCCATTTTCGAGCCACTAATTTGCTCTCTTTGGAGGCAACTCCCCGCACAGCAGCAGGACAATTATATCCAGGTGCAAGGATTTGATTCAACAAATTCTTGGTGGATCATTCCAGCTTGGATCCCCCCCCCCCCCACCGACCCTCTCCCTCTTCGCCGGCTTGTCTGTTCTGGGCCAACTTGGAACAGATGCCCTTGAAAGAATCGACATGCCTCACATGTGACCGAGGACCTTGACAAAAAGCTGAAGCTCTTCCAGAAACTTGAAAGTCATGTTGTATATTATATTAATTGGAACGGCAAACACGTCCCCTGGATGTTCCCGTAGATAATGGCACGTGCTAATGAGCGTGGAATCAAGCCAATCAGAAAGAGACAAGAGGGGTGGAGATGGGGTGGTAGAAGGGGGCGGGGCTTAGTATATCTGCTGTTCTTGACTTCCTGGAACACTGTTGGGTGGAGAATAGCACGCTGCAGTCCAACTGTCAAAACTCCTAATGCACGTTTGGGAGAAGCATGATTTGGGAGCTCGCAGCTGGCGGCCGGAGGATGTTTATGCGACGCCAAAACACACTCGAGCAATGCCATGGCTAAACTCAGAGCTTAATTCTCTGTCGCCACGCACACAAAACATGACGGAGGGCCCATACATATACACACTTTTAATAGAGAGACAACTTTGGGGAAATGTTGAAATCAGAAAGATGTATTTGAGTATTGAACTCAATTAAAGGGGCCCTTTTCTGCTGATGTTCAGGTGTATATCAGTATGTAGTGTCTCTACTTTAAAGAGTCCTCTCCTGCTGATGTTCAGGTGCATATCAGTGTGTAGTGTCTATACTTTAAAGAGTCCTCTCCTGCTGATGTTCAGGTGTATATCAGTATGTAGTGCCTCTACTTTAAAGAGTCCTCTCCTGCTGATGTGCAGGTGTATATCAGTATGTAGTGTCTCTACTTTAAAGAGTCCTCTCCTGCTGATGTTCAGGTGTATATCAGTATGTAATGCCTCTACTTTAAAGAGTCCTCTCCTGCTGATGTGCAGGTGTATATCAGTATGTAGTGTGTCTACTTTAAAGAGTCCTCTCCTGCTGATGCTCAGGTGTATATCAGTATGTAGTGTCTCTACTTTAAAGAGTCCTCTCCTGCTGATGTTCAGGTGTATATCAGTATGTAGTGTCTCTACTTTAAAGAGTCCTCTCCTGCTGATGTTCAGGTGTATATCAGTATGTAGTGTCTCTACTTTAAAGAGTCCTCTCCTGCTGATGTTCAGGTGTATATCAGTATGTAGTGCCTCTACTTTAAAGAGTCCTCTCCTGCTGATGTGCAGGTGTATATCAGTATGTAGTGTCTCTACTTTAAAGAGTCCTCTCCTGCTGATGTTCAGGTGTATATCAGTATGTAGTGTCTCTACTTTAAAGAGTCCTCTCCTGCTGATGTTCAGGTGTATATCAGTATGTAGTGCCTCTACTTTAAAGAGTCCTCTCCTGCTGATGTGCAGGTGTATATCAGTATGTAGTGTCTCTACTTTAAAGAGTCCTCTCCTGCTGATGTTCAGGTGTATATCAGTATGTAGTGTCTCTACTTTAAAGAGTCCTCTCCTGCTGATGTTCAGGTGTATATCAGTATGTAGTGTCTCTACTTTAAAGAGTCCTCTCCTGCTGATGTTCAGGTGTATATCAGTATGTAGTGTCTCTACTTTAAAGAGTCCTCTCCTGCTAATATTCAGGTGTATATCAGTATGTAGTGTCTCTACTTTAAAGAGTCCTCTCCTGCTGATGTTCAGGTGTATATCAGTATGTAGTGTCTCTACTTTAAAGAGTCCTCTCCTGCTGATGTTCAGGTGTATATCAGTGTGTAGTGTCTCTACTTTAAAGAGTCCTCTCCTGCTGATGTTCAGGTGTATATCAGTATGTAGTGTCTCTACTTTAAAGAGTCCTCTCCTGCTGATGTTCAGGTGTATATCAGTATGTAGTGTCTCTACTTTAAAGAGTCCTCTCCTGCTGATGCTCAGGTGTATATCAGTATGTAGTGTCTCTACTTTAAAGAGTCCTCTCCTGCTGATGTTCAGGTGTATATCAGTATGTAGTGTCTCTACTTTAAAGAGTCCTCTCCTGCTGATGTTCAGGTGTATATCAGTATGTAGTGTCTCTACTTTAAAGAGACCTCTCCTGCTGATGTTCAGGTGTATATCAGTATGTAGTGTCTCTACTTTAAAGAGTCCTCTCCTGCTGGTGTTCAGGTGTATATCAGTATGTAGTGTCTCTACTTTAAAGAGTCCTCTCCTGCTGATGTTCAGGTGTATATCAGTTTGTAGTGTCTCTATTTTAAAGAGTCCTCTCCTGCTGATGTTCAGGTGTATATCAGTATGTAGTGTCTCTACTTTAAAGAGTCCTCTCCTGCTGATGTTCAGGTGTATATCAGTATGTAGTGTCTCTACTTTAAAGAGTCCTCTCCTGCTGATGTTCAGGTGTAGATCAGTATGTAGTGTCTCTACTTTAAAGAGTCCTCTCCTGCTGATGTTCAGGTGTATATCAGTGTGTAGTGTCTCTACTTTAAAGAGTCCTCTCCTGATGATGTTCAGGTGTATATCAGTGTGTAGTGTCTCTACTTTAAAGAGTCCTCTCCTGATGATGTTCAGGTGTATATCAGTATTTTTCTCATACTGCCTGTGCTGCAGCACCTCTTTTCACCCTCTGTCTGAAACCAGAGCCCAGTCTGCTCTGATTGGTTAGCTGGCCGGCTCTGTAGTGATTGGTCAACCGCTTAGAGATGTCCCGCCCCTATAGAAGCACACATGTCACAAAGTGATGTCACTATATTACGGGAAAAGTAAAAGAGTCCAATGGAGGTGTTTTAGACAGGGGGGGACACACACCTATATAACACACTACAGGAAAGAAAACCCCCCAGTCTTCCTGGTCGAACGCACTTATTGTAAGTCGCTTTGGATAAAAGCGTCAGCTAAATGCAATGTAATGTAATAATGTTAAAATTCCCTCCCGACTGTGTGTCAGTTTTGTCCTAGGGGAGCACTTGATGTAAACTGTGACTAAAAGTATGTAACTACTCACTGGTTTATCAATGCACATTAAGTCTTAATTCCTTTATAATGATAATTACTGCTTAAGGAGGAGCTTACAGTGTTGAGTGTTATTAAAAACGCTGGACTGCACGTCCCTGTTCAGCGAACTCTGTCATCAGTGACACACTACATCTCAATCCTGCGGACAGCTGATTGGATTTACTCAGACTTGGGCTGGAGAAAGTCTCACGCTGGGAGGAAAATTGACTTAGGCCCGTATTCACAGAGAAAGATGAAGGGCATCCAGTCTTATCATTCCACATCCCATGTCTCCCTGCAGCCACGATATACTTTCCATGTGTTCCTGCAACGGGTGAGAATGTTCTACATATGATGTCAACATCGGGGGTGGACCCGAAGTCGAGGGAGGGATCGGAAGCTCTGCCAAACATTTTACTGCTCTGGAATCTGTGTTCAGTGGATGTAAGATCACTATGAGAGATAGACGCCAGAGAGCTGGGGACATAGAAAGAGGGAGAGGAAACATTAGGGAATTCAAAACAGGATGGATAGATGGATGGATGGATGGATAGATAGATGGATGGATAGATGGATGGATAGATGGATGGATAGATGGATGGATAGATGGATGGATGGATAGATGGATAGATAGATGGATGGATGGATGGATAGATGGATTGATTGATAGATGGATAGATGGATGGATGGATGGATGAATACATGGATAGATGGATGGATGGATGGATGGATGGATAGATAGATGGATGGATGGATGGATGGATAGATAGATGGATGGATGGATGGATAGATGGATTGATTGATAGATGGATAGATGGATGGATGGATAGATGGATGGATGGATGGATAGATAGATGGATGGATGGATAGATGGATAGATGGATAGATGGATACATGGATAGATGGATGGATGGATGGATGGATGGATAGATAGATGGATGGATGGATGGATGGATAGATAGATGGATGGATGGATAGATGGATAGATGGATAGATGGATACATGGATAGATGGATGGATGGATGGATGGATGGATAGATAGATGGATGGATGGATGGATGGATAGATAGATGGATGGATGGATGGATAGATGGATTGATTGATAGATGGATAGATGGATGGATGGATAGATGTATGGATGGATGGATGGATAGATAGATGGATAGATGGATGGATGGATAGATAGATGGATGGATGGATAGATGGATAGATGGATGGATGGATGGATGGATGGATAGATGGTTAGATCGATGGATAGATAGATGGATTGATTGATTGATGGATGGATGGATGGATGGATGGATAGATAGATAGATAGATAGATGGATGGATGGATAGATGGTTAGATCGATGGATAGATAGATGGATTGATTGATGGATGGATGGATGGATGGATAGATGGTTAGATCGATGGATAGATAGATGGATTGATTGATGGATGGATAGATGGATAGATGGATAGATGGATGGATGGATGGATGGATGGATAGATGTATGGATGTACATGAGAGAAACTAAGACAAAAGTTAAAAGTAATCATAATATTCCTGATGAGCCGAACTTTGAAAAGCGTTATGATTCAAATTCATAAAACTCATTGTGACTTGCACGCTGAGACTTAATTGCATGTTTCATTACTTTTGACAAAGCTTTTCTGTAACTGTAATGTGTGAAAAATGCAGACAGTGTTTCCGGGGGGTTGCGTATAATTTCATTCCCACTGCATCCTCACCGGGGTGCTGGTTCTCAGACTCCAGCCCGAACACAAGCCTTTATTTGATTTGGGGAACTCCCCCTCTCATGCGCCTCGTGAAGGGTCCCAGTATGGAATGTCTGCATTATTACAGCGCTGACAGAGATTGATGCGCCTCCAAACCATCTGCACATGCAACAGTCGTCAACGTGAAGGAACTTAATTGCATAAGAAAAGATAAAGAAAACACAGTTTAAACTAATGATGAAAGTTTGTCTTTTGAAACATATGTTTAGAAGAAGTTTGGTAATTAGATTTGATACTCAAACATCATCAGCAGAAGTGACGGGGTGAATGATGGAGGGGAACGCTGCACGCGGTCAGGAGGTCGGGGGAGAAGCTGCTGAAAACCCACCGCGTGATGGAACTGGCATTATTTAAGAGTCAACAACGTTTCTTCAGTACACCTCCACGCAAATACTAAATGCATGCATCGTATCTCAGTGTGATTGTTGGTTTTAAGAAGGCTCAGTCGATCAGCATATTAACATAACTTCTTGTGTGGTAAAAGTTAGTTAGTTCCATCGTGTAGACACTGGATACCCTAACATCTGATCCTCCAGCTGGTCAAGAATCAGTGTGTGTGTGTGTGTGTGTGTGTGTGTGTGTGTGTGTGTGTGTGTGTGTGTGTGTGTGTGTGTGTGTGTGTGTGTGTGTGTGTGTGTGTGTGTGTGTGTGTGTGTGTGTGTGTGTGTGTGTGTGTGTGTGTGTGTGTGTGTGTGTGTGTGTGTGTGTGTGTGTGTGTGTGTGTGTGTGTGTGTGTGTGTGTGTGTGTGTCAGAGAACACAGGCTGCACACAATCGACCTGTGGCCCAGTGGGATAAAGTGTTCAAACCGTACAGTACGTCACCATTTTGTTCAACAAGGCCAGGGATCAAAACACTAATCCCCCCCCTCTCTCTCTCTCACACACACACACACACACACACACACGCACGCACGCACGCACACACACACACACACTGGTTATAATTAACTCACAGTGCTTGATGCTATGCTATTTTAAAGATATGTTACCATGGACTCTAATCCTGAAGTCGCTTCCTGTGTGAAAGAGGAAGAACGCTTTTGTTTTCATTTCACATATTAAGTTTAATATCTTAAAATTCACGACTTGAATACGTTTAAAAAGCTAGTTTACCAGCAGGACTACAACCAGCTCATTGTGTATTTCAATTTAAACACAACTTATTATAACAAATCCTAAATGAAGAAACTTTCAGCATGCTCCAAACATGTGTTTTCACATTACCATTACCAGTGTCGCACAGCGAGACTCAAATTACTGATTTTTAAGCATAAACCAAATTAATGCGTGAACAGAAAACAACTGGAGGAAGGTTTGTTTATGTATATATGAAACCGATTTGCAGGAGTAGCAAACCAATCACGGCACTCCCCATTAGGTAGCAACATGCGGCCGTTTATCTGCTGAAGATTTGTGTGAAGCGATGACAGATGGATACTCACAAGTTTTTGAAACAACCTTTCGTTCAGCTGCTGTCTTTAAGACTCATCAGCACTCGGAGACAAAGCGCTGCTGCCGGGCTTCACGAGCGGGATGCAGGGGGCTGTCGGAACGCAAGTCACGTGACACCGTGCTGCTATAAGTAAACAGACATATTATTATAAAGATATATAATGGCTATAATAACAGCGTTTAGATATTACAGTCTGCGTTATAGCTTCCCATTGAAGACCCCTCTTTGCCGCAGAGTTTGAACTTCACTTAGTTGCTGCTGACAGTCTTCGGTATCAGCCGTCACTGCAGGTCTCCAGAAGCACTCGCGTCTGATTTCACTCTTCATTCCTACAGGTTTTGCCCGACTTCACACGTAATTCCTCGGTTAAAGCTTTGCTGTTTTTCACAACTTCATCTAATGGTGGAGGTACTTGACCTTTTTGTGAGTGCTTACATTTTATTTGCCCTTTCGATGGAGTACAGTTTCATGACATGTCATTAGGAGGGAAGAAAAGATGACTTTTGGCAAACAAAATCATATTTCAGAACATGAACAAAACGAGGCTTTCTGACGCAGTTTTTAAAGAAAGAAAGTCTTTATTAATGCATCATTATTCAAATACAAGTGTTCGCATGTGCAGGTTGACTATGCCATGTCCTGTCCCACTGTGCCCTGACCTCACACAGGACAGAAATCCTCAAACCCCCACGCTGTGCTGGCAACAATGACACATATCCGTCCACACGGAGACATGACAACATAGTTCCTTTTTCATTCAGCAAACATTTAAAAATCCTTTGAACAATAAATATTCTGATAGATTTCCGTCCAGCAGTGTGAGGTTTTTGGCCACAGTTGTGGTTCTAATGTTCCACTGCAGGTGGAAACGCCAATTAGTGATTAATTGAAGAAGGTTGGGAAATAATAAACGGCAAACACCTGGACCCGGCACATTTGGGCCAATCATTATCAATCAAAGCAGAAGTGAGCCAGTGGAGTTAATGGAGAACACGCCTTATAGTGTCGGGAACGTGTGGCCTTTTATTACGGATTAATATAAGGAATCAAGTTACAGTTGGATCTGTCGGTCGCTCTGTTATCTGCCAGGATTTACACCTTGGGTCGTGAACATATAAGCAAACAAAAAGGACCTTTCTGCCTGGGGGGAGTTTTTATGTTTGACATTTCACAGGATAGCCCTCCTTACTGTGCGTTGGCATGGTAACACCCGGCATGTTTACAAGAAACCGGCGTCTCACCTCTCTGCTCTAAGCTTACAGCGCTGAGGCATGAAATAATAGCCTATGTATTCCATATTGTCCCAGGCGTGTTTACACTCCTCACATCCCCGTCAGAGCCGCTCAGAGGTCAGCTCGGCTTCTGGAAGTGATGTGACACTGTATTACCGCACGTCCATTCGCACGTGTCACTGCGTTAACCGGCATGTCAGCGAGAGGAAGACATGAAATCGAACTGCGAGAAACTCACGGGTCGGAAATGTGGGAAGGGTGTCGTAGAAGTAAAACATGACATTTAAGCAATTGAAGTTGTTGTAATGTAAGTCCTTCCTCTGGCTGCTAATATTGTTTGCCTGCTAAGTGCACAGTCATACCAACACACACACACACACACACACACACACACACACACACACACACACACACACACACACACACACACACACACACACACACACACACACACACTCAGCTTTCAGATCTTTCTTGGCTCACATCACCAGTCAAGTTGCATCCCCCCCCCCCCCCCTCACGTCCTGCTGCTGCAGCTGGTGAAAGATACAACACGCCAGACTCACTGTTATGATGATACCTTGCAGTCCTTGTTCAGTTTGCCAAATCTCACTTTTAATCACTCTCTTTCTGAGATGCCAGGGTAATCATAAAAGAGAGAGGAGGTGTGATTGAAGCGCCGCATCACTCGGTAATGTTGATTTGCTTCTCTTGTTGATACCTACGAGATGTCAGACTGGTGAGTGTCTCTGCTAAGGTCAGTGGAGATGAGACGACATTTCCATCCTTTGACACACTCTACTGTTCCTATGACGACCCCACTGAACAATATTGACCCAAAACAATTAGAAATGCGCACGACACAAACGTTAAAAGTCAATTCTGCATGCACGAGCCGGAGGAAGTACGCCTCCACGCTGTTCCACTGCACACGTGTTTTTATCCAAAGTGAGGATAGATATTTGTTAAAATATATCTACGCTCAAAACAGGAGGCGAGCAAAACGACCTGTATTTATGCCTCTTGTCTCCAACAGATATTTGGGCTGCGGCCGAGCAGGAAAGCAGTCGTGAATTGTAGGTAACCTAAAGACAGCGTGTTTGTGCGGAGGACAGCGAGTTCGTAAGAATCACTTTTTAATGTTTTTGGCTGTGATTGCCAGATGGGACAGAGAGCCAGACCCAACCCAAACCCACCCAGAATCCAGTTAGAAACAAAGACGATCTAAATAAGAATTGGTTTGTTTTGGAAAAACCATGTTCCTTTGACCAAATAAAAAAAAAAGAACTCCTAAAATATCCAAATGGCAAGACAATTATTTGTGTCTGCGACCAATTAAAACCACCATATGCCACTTACACAGAAGAACAGTACATGGGTTAATTGGGAATCATTATTAAACGTGATGGGATACAAAACATGCAACAGGAAGAAAAACCCCAACATCCTGTTTGTAGGGCGGCCTCCCTCAGGGCCACCTCATGACACACACACACACACACACACACACACACACACACACACACACACACACACACACACACACACACACACACACACACACACACACACACACACACACACACACACACACACACACACCGGAGCGGAGCGGACCAGTGGAAATCTGTCAGCCATTATCTTTGTCTGGTCATCCTTATTGTGAAATAATAAGTCATTATCAGAGTCATCAGATAAACAGATGTCGACAAGCTGCTCTGAGAGAGAGGAGACCTCCATCTCCACCGAGCGGCGCATTAACACACACCATATGTGGCGCTTTCTTAAAAGGAGAACGCGGACTAATTTGATCACGGCTTATGAAATTATTGAAAAAAATAAAGCCTCTGATTTTTCATTTCAAACAAATAGACTGGTAAATAAAACGTTTGGCAAACATTTTGGAAACTGGTGTTACTGCAAGTCATTGACTACTTTTATAGTGTTTGTGCAACAACACTTATAACACAACATTATTATTTAAAAATATGTAATAGGTTTCTTTCAAGGAGGAGTAGAAGAATTAAACTTGAGTTCCATTACATCCAGCCAGCATTTCATAATCAATAAACAGACAACAAGTCATCTTGTTATCGACACCAGTGAAACCCATTCAACTGACTACCATACCATACCATACAATACCATACCATACCATACCATCTGCATTTCTATTTAAAAGAAAATCAGGTTTAAAGTGTAAAAAGAAATGGGTACTGGCTCTTTAAAAGAGAGGTTTTGGAACCAGGAGCTTGTTGGTTGCTGGTTCTACTTCCTGGATTGAGGCCCAGCTCTACCCTTCCTACCGCAGAATAAATAAGCACAACGTTTAGCAAACATTTTGTAAACTGTGTTCGCTGAATGTCATTGACAGCTCTCATAAATTAACATCTTCATATGAAAAACGATGCTGTTTCTCGTGTTTGTAAACACAAGAACGATCTGAATTTCAAATTGAGAGAAATATAAAAATAGCCACTGGCCCTTTAAGTCACCGCAAAGGGGTTAAAAAACGGTTGCTGGTTCCACATCCTGGATTCAGAGGCTGCTCAACCCTACCGAGGTGCCCTTGAGCAACACAATAGCAGCTCCCATGTCACACTGCTAAATGGAGAAGATCGGAACTTCAAATAAAGAGAAAGATAAAATAGAAAATGGTGTGATGTGGATTATAAATACTGGCCCTTAAGGGGTTAACAACGAGATTTTGAACCGGAATCTTCGCGTTGCTCCTGGATTAAGGGGGCTCTCCACCCTGCCGAGGTGCCCTTGAGCAACACCTTTAAAGCAGCTCTCCTGTCTAATTGGAGAGGCCTCATTTAGCCACACGTCAGGACGGACAGCCTCGTGTCAGCGCCTCCACAAATCTCCTGCACGCGCTCCTCCACCTAATAGCGTGTCAGAGGGACCGAGGCACCGGGGTCACCGGGAACCAATGCCTCACTATAACGAGCCTCTCTCTGCGAACCGGGCTGCGACTGCGGTGGCAAAACGGAGATTAATGTCCCAATCAGGGGGGGGAGGTTAAGTAAAAGAAGAGCCGGGGACACGAGCTGCAGGCTTGGTTATCATAGGGATACAACTGGGAAATATACATTAAGTTAGTGTGCATTTTTACTACTGATTTCCGGTTTTTAAACTATAATAATTAAATAATAAGAGTTTATATAGTGGCATGCAATCAAATGTTAGGCTAGTAAGTGTGTAAGATTTAATTTAAATACGAGTTTAAAGATGATGATGATGATGATGATGATGATGATGATGGGATATTTACACATTTAAAAAGTCACATAGTGGATCGTATGGCAATAACATTTTAGGATAGTAAGAGTATACGGTTTAATTTAAATAAAGATTATGGTGGCATATTAACACACATTTAAATTTTAAAAAATGACTTTATGTTGCTGCCTTTGTTTGCTAAAATACAATCCAGTTTCCCAACTTCAAAGGAACAGAATAACTCTCTTTCTGCAGATTATAAATCATGTTTCTGCAGGATAAAAAAATCGATGTCTGATTTTAGTATGCAAACTTGGCCGTCCTCAGTGGATGGATTGCTCCATTACCCAGAGTCTGGCTATTAAATCGCTTTATGGCTGCAAATACGACAGGGTTTCTTGAAGGCGTTTTGAAACGTCTGCATGCCAATAAAGTAAAGTGGCCTTGACTTGGATTTGACCTCTTTTTTTTTGCATTGGGTCTCTTACGCTCTGCCGATGGAGGGGCTGCAGGATTGTTGCAGGACTTCCAATATGGTGCGTTTTTAAACAGTTAACAATAGATATCATATGTCCTCTTTCTCTCTCTGCCGGAAACCTAATAGTTAAACCCAACTGCAAATGTTTAACTTATTGATTTAGTTCTCAGTGAGTGGCGGCAGCTGGGCATGCAGATCAGAGTCTGCCAGTCTGGCACAGGCATGGGCACCTCATCCATCAAGGAGCCCGGATGCATGCCTTCTTCTAATGTTGGACTCAGAAATATCTCACAATGTTTTTTTTAAAGCAAATATGAAGGTTAAAAAACAGGAACAGCCATTTCCAAAAAATGCAAAAAAAGATCCATAGTTTCAACCACTATTGCATGTAATTTATAAACTATGTTGTTTACTGTTATATTGTTTTTTTAACAGTCTGAATTATCTAGAACATTGTACATTGAGTATTATTTGTGTTCTATGTCCTTTACACGTGCTGCTGTGCATTGCTTGTATGTTATTAAAGATTTTTAAGATTGCTGTTGTAACAAAATATTTTTCTTAATTTGGGATCAATAAAGTACCTATCTATCGAAAACAAAAACTAGGACTATAATTGAAACTTCGCCATAGCATGCATGGATTAACTGTCAGAAAACACAGATCATTCTGGCTTTAAACGCGTAAAAACACCCAGAAGCCTCCATGCTGATATCTGATATATGATAGTGACATTAATGAGTATCTAAAAGTGAAAGCAAAAAAAAAGCAAAATGAGATCCATAGCTGCAGCCAGTAATGCATTAAAACGAGGACAATACATTTAAACTTTTGCCAACGCATGCATGGATTTACTGTGTGATCATTCTGACTTTAAACGCGTAAAAACACCAATAGCCTCCATGCTGGTATCTGAGGCAGATATATGCTCACTCTGTCTACCTTGGTAACACAAACGTCAGGCTCGGTTTACTGGCCACAAGTGCTGCTGATAAATATTCATGAGGCCGGCGCCTGCGCATTCCCCCCATATCTGAGTGTTTGTCATTTCCAGACTTGCGCGTAAATACATTTAAAGTGGATGTTTCTCGTGTGTGATCTGCGTGTGCTGTGATGGCACACGCGCTGCAGCAGCCTGTCGTCGACTGCTCTGCTTTTTACGAGCATTTTATTTTCGATACCGTGTGTTGGTTCAGTGTAAAGCAATACGACAGGAAGTGGAACTTAAACAGCAGAAGGTGCATGCTTTGCATTCTGCCGTGCTGAAACGTCAAAGCAGCTTAAAGTTGTTTTTTCTCTGCAGTGAAATAAAACATAAAGCACCGATACAAATGAAACACATCCCAGGGTGTTTTTAAGTGTGGACTCTTAAACTGAATTTTTACATTTAAATTGTTCCTCAAGCTCAAATGTTGAATAAACTGATTTTAGGTACATTTGCGAATTTAAACGGCGTATGGACCATCCAAACCACATGAGATTTTACACGTCCACTATAAACTATTTATATTTCCAATACATGCGAACATTTGTCTGTAAAGTGACTTTTCTAAAACGGAAAGCGTGAGTCTTTGTATTCATGCAGCAGCTCTGCAGACAGATAGTGTTAAATAGAGTCGAAAAAGTCATTTTATTACCATCCTTCATTTATCTCAAAATCTAATAGTCCGTGAAAAGAAAATATGAATACATTTCAATACATTTCAGCAAATCATCTAAGATGGTGGATGTTTTTCTTCTCACGGGAAACACACACACACACACACACACACACACACACACACACACACACACACACACACACACACACACACGCACCCTGCATGCTGGTGCCTTTTCTAGATTAAACCGTGGTTCTCGTGCAGCAGCAGTCCTGACAGATCGAGCAGAGTTAACCATGATCACTGCTGATGTGATCTCTGCCTAATGGGCCGGTCAAGCTGCAAAGGAACAATGAGGGGCCACAATAATGAGGGGCCACATTGACTCCTCAGCTTTCCCTCAATCTATGAAACCCGCCAAACGCGAGAAAGAAAAAAACAACCCAGAAAATAAATTAGATTTGAAAATTAGATTCCCGAACAATTAAGTAACGCAAACTATCCCGGGTTACACCGAGGAACAACCGCCGTGATTAATCGATTTAATTTGCACATTACTGCAGGGCAAAGAGGAGGATGTTAATTCTGGATAAACAGAAGAGTGGATTTGCTTCTTATTGACTGTCAGGGGAAGTGGTTTAAAATGCACACACACTCGCAAAAAAGCATGCACACACACACACACACACACAGTGAAGAGTTAACATTATGTGAGCAAATATTAGTTTAATCGAAACTAAATTAATTGTTATCATAAAAAAAGTTTAGTCTGCAGTTATTTACGATATAAAAAGAACCCATTAGTTTCACACAGTGAGATCAATAACCTCCAACGCATTGCATTATGGTATTTTGTAATCCTTTAATATAGTACGAAATGTATCCAAACATTTTTTTGTAAACTAAATTTTACATACGAGCGCATTTCTCCATAAATACCGATCATTTCTAACACGGTCCTTTACATGCGGATAAATATGGAAAATTGAGCTACTTACATGTAATAATACTTCCTTTCAGACAAAGCAATTGACAGAGATTTTATATTTATCACGTACATAAACAGGTTGACACGGAATTTCAGGCTTTCACTACACGATTTATCGACATGACATTAAATAACAACAATGATACTGTGCTACTCAAACTGGACCTTGGACGAAAATGTTGCACTGGTAGGCTACAAAAGCACATTAATACTAAGAGTCGCTTAGGTCGACGTGTAGACTGTAGTAATACGGAATAATTCACATTTGGTTCACAACTATAACATTCTTTTCAATGAAGTCTATTCATCGCAATATTCTTAAAACCATCTCCATATATCTAGGGACCAACATTTTTCACAAATTCCCTTAAACTGTGATATTTACAAAATAAAATATTACATTTTTTAAATTCCCAACGTGGTGAAATCCTTATGTACAAAAAAAATTCAGGCCTCTACCCGGAGATAGCATGCTTTTTCTGAGCAGTCCCTCAGTAAAAAATAAGGGAATACTGAAGGGGGGGTTAAAGTGGGTGCTCCTCGCTTCCGTTTAGTCCATGCATTTCTGTCTTTAAATGATCTCCCGTGTTTTCTCAGTCCACTTTTATAAAGTCTTTGAATCCAAGTGTTTTTTTTATTCTGCAGTCTTTCTTGCGTCTTTTTTTTCGTTGCAAAAATATTTACACGTACCATTCATTGAAATTTGACGACAGCGTGCTGTGGCTGGTTGTGTGGTGGACTGCTGAGGCTGCTGGTGATATGGAGCTGTTCTGGTTCTCTGTGGACGGGGACACTATAGTAGGGGGTGTGGACGACTCGTACCCTGAACTGGCTGCAGGAGAGGGCTGCGGCGCTGGATTGCTGGATTCGTGGACCTTCAACAATAAAACAGAGATTATGAAAAAAAGCATCCTGCATTGGCTGGTTTGTCTCGGGTTTGTGCACAAATACAAAACAAATCAGTTTGGATTATAGCTTGCTTTCTAATGTTGGACTCACTGCAAAACATCTCACTAAAGTGTGTTTTCTTTAACCAAATATGGAAGGTTAAAAAACAGGCTAGTTTTAATTAAAAGACGAAGCTCACGAAAAAATGCTAAATGAGATCCAGAGTTGTAAAAGGCAGTTTTGCATTAAAACAGGACTATCATTTTAAGCTCGTGCCCTTCTACTAGAATTCACAGATAATGCTGACTTTAAACGAGTAAAAACACCATGTAACCGATTTTAAACACGTGCTAAAAATCCCCATATTATTATTCGTATTAATCTGATTTATCGGTGCAAAGAAAATACAGTTATCTCTAATTCTATTTAACCTCTTTTCAGAATATTTTTCCAATTATTATTTCCAGCTGTGAAACACCATTGAAAAATAAAATCATTGCAAATATTAAACTCCTTTTACCTTCATGTGTTTCCGCAGGGAGCTGGGGTGTGTGTAGGACTTGTCGCACATTTTGCACAGATACGGTTTGTCCGACGTGTGCACGTGCATGTGTTTCTTGCGGTCACTGCTGTTTGCAAACCTCCTGTCGCAGCCTTCAAACTCACACTTAAATGGCTTCTCACCTAAATTCAGAAACAAAAGAATACAATGTTTTACACTGGGTTTTTAAAATGTCACAATATTATATTTAAGTAAACAATGCAGAGGAATAAAAAGACAGTGTATTTTTACTTTGACAGACAACTCGAGTTACTTATACACTGCTAATTAATTGCATTTAAGCCATTTAGGCGTGCAGATTAATTAATTTAATCACATTTACACTATTAACATAACAACATAAAGACTTTAAAAATATGTATCTTAACAATGCACTGAATTGCATGCAAGAAGAGACTAGTAAATAATAATCGCTTGCATATTTATGAAAGCGTGCAGTCTTACCGGTGTGAGTCCTTTTGTGGATTTTTAGGTTTTCCGACCGGGCGAACACTTTCCCACAGCCGGGGAACGGACAGGGAAACGGCTTCTCTCCGGTGTGTACTCTGATATGATTCACAAGTTTGTATTTGGCTTTGAATGGCTTCCCTTCTCGGACGCATTCCTCCCAGAAGCAGATGTGGTTGGTCTGCTCGGGCCCCCCCACATGCTCCACCGTCAGATGGGTCACCAGCTCGTGCATGGTGCTAAAAGTTTTGTTGCACGACTTTTTGGGGTTCGTCAGCTGCTCCGGCTCGATCCACTTGCAGATGAGCTCCTGTTTGATGGGCTGCCTCATGTATCGGAAGAAGGCCCCTGCCCCGTGGTGCGCGGCCATATTCATGTTCATGGGGCCGTAGCCGTGCAGCTGGGATGATGCGTAATGGTCGGACCTGGGGCTCGTAACGTGGCCATACTGGTCTGCACGTCCATACATGTCCCCAGTGAAGCCCAGCCGCATCTGGCTGTTAACCACGTTGGAGGGCGCGTGGTTCTGCTCGTGGAGCCCCTGGAAGAGCAGGTGCCCCGCCGCATCCGAGTGTCCATGTGGCCCTGCGAAACTTCCGGAGGCGAACAAACTGTGCTGCGCGCCGGTGGCATCCCCGAAGCCCCGATTTCTGAACAGAAAGTCCCTGGTGGAGTTGAAGGTGGAGTACGAGTGGCTCGGGTGGTGGTGGTGTCCCAGCGCGGTGGCTGCGTACCCGGGAGCCTGGGAGGAGAACGCCGTCTGTCCGGAGCCAATATCGTGGGAGCTGTGGTTGATTTTGAATGCGCCCATCCCATCCGCGAAGGGATTGATCCCCAACGCCACTTCTCTCTCCGTGACTTCGCCTGTTGAGTGATGCCGAGAGGAGCCGAAAGTAGTGACTCCTATGGTGGGGTACTGCGGTCCCGCGTCCAGGAGCATCTTCAGTCTACACGAGCCGAGACGACTGAGAGCAGAAATCAAAAAATCACGCACAGATATTCTTCCTCCCCCTCTTCTCTCTGTCTCTTGGAGCTCTCTCGACTGAGCAAACTCTGAAATCCACAGATTCTCTGTTTACTTTCTAAGACGCGAGGAATTCCCCTATACGGCTCATCCGATGCAGAAACATGTATACATGCACTATTGTCTTTTGCGGTTTATCTTCCTGTGGCGCGACTTTCACCTCCTCAGTCAGGCGGTGAGCTCTAGACTGATAGTCGCAATCATTCCTGCAGATAAATGAATTGAAAAGACAACACAGTCCAGCCCTGATGAATGGGAGAGGAGGGGGGTGATCATGTGGCCCCGGTTCAGCGCGCTCATTGGCTGAGCTGCTTTCCCCCCAATAACATCCACTCACCAAATAACAATCCACGGCGCAGGGCCCACACTTCCATTGGCCTCTTTGCATCATCAATCCCAGATATTGTGCATTGCTGACTGTGGGTTTGGTTAAAAGGCTGAATAACAGCAAAACAAAAGTTGAGAAACGCGAGACAATGAGGGACCTCGTCGAGAGTCAGAGCACGTTTTCACAACACAACAGTTTATATAGAAAATGTGACAGTATGTCTTTGTTAAGCTGGCCATTAGATCACCTGGAGAACACATTGTGGTGGTGTAATTGGTAACGTGTATGTACAATTAAGCACTCTAGCTATCTGTATATCTATATTCCTATTCATAATGCATTTGATGGATACGCAAATATATGTCAGGAGCAGAAGTAAAGACAATAATTGTATTTATTGCAACTCTAACGGACTGATGGTAAACAAACCTTATATGTTCCCGTTCGTCATTGAGACACTCTTGAGGTTTTAATATGAAACCTGTCACCTGCCATCACTCTCCAGTTTCACCTCGAAGGGATCCACACACTGTAGTGTTCCTCTGCGTGCGTGCGTGTGTGTGTTTTGGAGTTCCTTGAACACAATGTCTCTGCGCCCACTGGAGCTCACCAGTGGAACATCTGTGCTTTAGATTTCCACATCATCATCATGCTCACCAGCGCCCCGCGTCCATAAAGGTTACACTGCATATAGGCCAGAATTTGGCTTGGATGCACCGGTGTTCCTACCGTATCCATCACGCATTCTGGCGGCAGTGCTTGTGCAACTTACTCATGTATGCTGCGGGCCGGTGATGCGTGGCCTGTGCGTAACACGGCGTGGGCTGGCGAAGTTATCAAGTGGGATTTGCGGCGTTCTCTGCAGGAACCTCCGGCTGCTGGAGTTCAAAGCCACATGCACAGACGTGCCGGGCGAATCATTACAATATCTGCGTGGCTGCTAGGCTAGTTCCCACACAAGGCATTCTCCAAGTCAGTGTTGTGAGACCAGGCAGCGAGGGGACGTTTTGTTGGTCTCAACTTAGCAAGTACACGCGGCGTTTTGAGGTATAGCTCACTGCTGCTTGGAGGGATCTCTCTCAACAGGTGGACAACGGTAAGCACGGCATATTGTTAAGAAGGATAGGAAAAGGAGTGAGACTGGAGGTGATGTAAGAATTGCCACGAGTGAGGCTAATTTGGAAATTGTGTGCCAAGAAAAAAAGTTGTTGGAATTATGCAGAACTTTGTCGTTTTGAGTTACGACGACATGCGTAAAAAAAAGGTACCTGATTAAAGTACCTTTAAGTGCTTTTATCCAAATGAAATGATTCTGTAGAATTTAAAATGGCTACCTGGATCTGTTTTATGACTGACGGTGAAAAATAAACTAAGACAAAGCTACACAAATCTGAGTTGTAAGAGATTCTGTGTTCACCTTTCTGTTAGTTTGGGTCCTGCATCTCCCCTGCTTCCTTGTCTCCAAGAGTGAGCGCGTGCACAACATGGCCCAGAAATAGCACCTGAACGTTTTGCATTACGCTGTTGCTGCGATGCCTCTGAGGGCCACAGCTGAGCGAACCACCGTAAGGCCATTTAATAAACATCTTCACAAATATTGACTCATGTCTAACGTGCTGGAGAGGACGCTGTCAGCCTCGAGTCTGACGAGTCAATTCACATACAGAGCTACCAGGTTGTAATATAGTTATATCTGTTTTCGCATAAACCAATATTATAAGCGAGTTATTTATTATTATGAATTAGCATATTCAGTTAATTGGTCTATACCCTAAACTACACACTGCAAAAACACATGCTCGTAATATCGCTATTTGATTTTCTCATGAACGAAAATGTAAAAGGGAAGTGTGAGGGGGTTCAGATATTGACAATACATTTAAGTTGCACTCTTAAATCCACAATTCACTCGTGATCACCACACAGTTGAAAAACACATTTCATGTTGGACATCAAAGTGTTCAGCTCTGCGTGTGACCTTCTTTAAGCTCGCTGCAAGCAGTCATTTATTTGTGTCTTCCACTACAGAGATATTGCAGTCGACACACACACCAACCCCCACAACTACAATATGCATACTATGATACAACTCTCTTACAAACCTAAATTATAATTACTTTTAAAAAGAGTAAAACTATGGCAAGAAATTATTCAAAATTCTCTCTATAGTTGCGATTTTATTTGTGGAGGTCCATGTTTGTTAAGAGACGTGCCGTGCTGCAGATATATCCGTGCACGGTAACACCCACACATGTTTTGGCCACACATTTGGTTTCTAAAATAGTTTGTCTAACCTCATGATTTAAAAAAAGTACAAAGACAAACATAAAACAAAAATGAATTATACGACATCCTGTTATGATCCATAAATAAAAAATATGTCGTTTAAGCATTCAAACAGGAAGCAGAACCTAACATGTTGTACTTTGTAGGATAATATCTTAGGAACCGATACTTACAGCACCCACACGTTTTTATTTTGAACCTTAGTCTGCAACGGCACCACCTCCTGTGACCCTCATCTGCTGCCGTCCAGGGTCTAAAGCAAAATTACCCCGGATCATAACAACAGGTCCCGTCCATTACTTTTTCCCCCCCTCGGGACAATGGCCGCAGCTCGCTCTATTCACACTGACTGCACACACGGATCCCACCGAGCAGAGCACGGAGTCAACACTGCTGTGCGCGCGGAGGAGCGACCGGCTGGATGTGTAAATATGGAGTTTTATCAAAGCGCGTATTAATACTTTTTACTCCGGACTATCATACTCCCACGTGGAGTTTTCCTTTCGATAAGTGGACAAGTTTCTCTCCGCTGACGCCGATCTTTTTACGTGCGTAAAGCTGTGCGTAATTTGTGCGTAAACTTGTCCCTCATACGTTGCAGGGGGAAAATGAAGATATCACTGCATTATTTATGATCCTTAAAACATTTTGTAGCCTACTAACAATATGCATACTCTAGCGAGGCAGGCTGTTTTGTAATTGCAGAATCAAAGAGGGGAAATGGCTCTTTCATAGCCGAGCAGCCTTTGTCTGCTCCGACAAAAGAGAGACGACTGTATATCTGGATCAACTTTTTCGGACTTTTATTGTACAATAACCTTTGCATAACAACTATTTTTCTAAAGCGTTGCCGGAGGCACTGCGCATGCGCGCTGGCTGCTTGCTGTCACTAAGACATTTTTCTTCACGTTGGAAACTGTCACTGCTGACGTCAATCACCAAGCTCTGACCAATTAGAGCGCGGGGTGATTGTTTAGCTCCACGGGCTGCAGCGCCTACCATGAATCTCTATTCAGTATCAAAGCGTCCTGCTGCTGCCTCTCAACCGAATGGGATTCCATGTAGTCTGCAGATAGACTTAACTTTATAAAGTCTTTTTTCTTTATTTTTTTTCACTACGATTAAAATATATTTGTCATCATCATTATTATTTTGCCTGCTGTCAAGTTATTCTAAAATTAGGAAGTAATGAGCGTGGATGCACTGGGAAGCCCCGTGATGGACCCTACGTTTTCCAAACGGAACACGGCGCTGAGATTAGTTGACTTGGCAGGGGCTCACCACCATCACCATCATCACCACCATACCCCTCAGAGCGTGACAGGCTTCCCGGGGTTCAGCAGCTATCCACACTCAATGGCTCACTCGCACCCTGGGGAGATTACTGCGGAACCCCGCCTGGGGCCGAGTCCATTCGGGCCAGAACACATGGGGCACTCCGCGGCCCTCAAAATCAGCCCAGCCCATCATTATCCCCACCACCATCTCCACCACCACAATCATCATATGGCAGGCCACAGTGAAGTGGTCTCCAGTCAAACGGGAGCTTTTGGCCCGGTTCAGGCGACATCGGTGCCCTATCCTATGTCTCACCACCCGGCCCAGGCTCTATCCGCAGGCAGGGACTTCCTCATCCGGAGAGATCTGACAGCTCAAGCCATGCCCGTGCTGACCGACCAGTCTGCCGGTTCAGCCTCTCACCACGGAATGTTTGTCTCAACAACAGGTAGCTATCCCGGACACTATGGCCACCACCCTGACGCTGGGAACCTCTTCTCCGGACTCCATCACGACCAGTCTTCGAGCGGATCCCCGGGTGGCCAAGCGTTGAATGGACAAATAAGGTTAGGACTACCTGGAGAAATGTACGTGAGATCTGATCACTTGAGTCAAGTGACAAGCTCCAGGGCTGATCCGTTCTCCGCCTCGCCGATGCATGGCTACGGTGGTCTGAATCTGAACATGAATCTGAGCGCGCACCACCACCACCACCACGGAGCCGGAGCCTTCTTCCGTTACATGAGGCAGCCGATCAAGCAGGAGCTCATCTGCAAGTGGCTGGAGCCGGAGATCTCGCCGAAGAAACTTTGCTCCCAAACTTACAGCACCATGCACGAGCTGGTAACGCACGTGACGATGGAGCACGTCGGAGGACCGGAGCAGGCGAACCATATCTGTTTTTGGGAAGAGTGTCCGAGGGAAGGCAAGCCTTTTAAAGCCAAGTACAAACTTGTAAATCACATCCGAGTGCACACCGGGGAGAAACCGTTCCCATGCCCCTTCCCTGGCTGTGGGAAAGTGTTCGCCAGATCGGAGAACCTTAAGATCCACAAAAGGACGCACACAGGTCAGTAGCTAAATATATTCATAACGTTAAATGTACGAATGACATTGTGAAGTTGCGTGTTAAAAAAAAAAGCTACAAGTGGATAATTTTTTCGTGATTTTTAATTTAACTTTCATTTCTGATGTGGCTTGGTGATGAATCAGCGTGTGCTGCGGATGGGTCAGCCTGCAGCTCCTGCATGTCCACCGGTTTGCTACGAGGGGCACCAGTGCCTGCGAGTTTTAGCAAAGGGCTGAGCGTTGGGATTATGGTACAGCTCACTCAGGCGTTTGACGGTTCAACCTCTTGTTTACACCACAGCACAAAGACGGAGGCCCAGGCAGCTCCTGTCCAGGCTGTTAGAGCAGAGAACGCGAGTGGCAGCAGAGTGGGATCTTCATGTCCAGTGTGGCTGATATGTTGATGATTTTTTTATAGCCAATTCTTAGCTTTTGCATGTGCCTTTATTGCAACCTATACTAATAGCTGGTTGGATGCGTTATAGCAATTGAAGCTGCCAAGAAAGGAATACGTGGCTGATATGATGATTATTTTTGTATAGCTATTGTTAGCTTTGTTTATGCATGTGCTTTTATTTCCACTAGTTGGTTGGATATATATATATATATATAGATAGTATTGCACTTAAAGCAGCATGAAAACACGAAGAAGTTGTATTTTGCATTTATGTATCGTACTATTTAAAGCCCTGTATCAGCGTTATTTTGCAGAGTGCTATGACTGCATGTAACTCTTGTAGCCTTTAGCCAAAGCAACAAGTTGACAAGTGCAGACGGCTGGAATCATTCCCCAACAGGTTGGCAGAGCTGCATGATGAGTGGTGTGTGTGCAATGCAGCAGCCATGCCTTTAAAACACATATAATGGTTCTCATTTGGCTGCTCGCCACTGAGTCCCAGTGACGTGCTGCGGAGCCAGTGAGGGGGAAATAAGGCCTCAACATGTCGAGTCACACTTTGTGAATGCAGACTGCATTCCTCTTCCTCGCCCCCTCTGCTCCATGTCTGCACCCTATGTATTATTCATATAATTTGCTCACATTACCTAAGTACAAATCTGTTAAATTATTTCTGTGTGTTGACTCCCGAGGGGCCTGGTCTTTGGGATCATGTTTAAAACCTATCCCAAAGTGTGGTTATGTGTGAGCTGCCCCTGGGGTCTGTTCCTCCAGCTTTCTTGTACTACACTAATATCCTTGATTGGCTCTCTCAACCCAACAGCTGAAGGTCAAATTGATATTCAACCCGCAAGTGTAATTAGACAGAGGCAATTACATATTCTCAAAAGCTTTAATCGGAGGAGAAAAATCAGCAGTGGATGATTTCCGTGTAATTTATTCACACTGTCCTTTTTGCTTTTTTGCCTTGTCATAATCAGGTTGGAATACTTGTTATTAAGATGCTAAATTAGAGCCAGTCCAAAAAGCTTCAGATGGCACTCAGTAGGTGAAGCCTGGCGGTGGAAATCCTTTCATTCATCATGTTTTCAGTTGGTTTTAGGCCTGCTATGTCTGTGCTCATAGCTTGTCTGTTTTGACGTATGTAGACCCAGGTACAGGCGCAGGACAGTGGGGGTTCAGCCTCCTGTTTACACCAGGCTGAGGCTCCTTTAAAGTGCATGGGGGGAGCAAAACGTGTGTTTACTGCAATACTGTAAATACAAAATATGTACAATTATATTTGAAAAACTGAAAAAAATAAATCAAAGTTGCTTTAATTATACTTATACTATATTTCTGCGTCACATAGGAGGACATGTGTGCAAGTGGTGTTTTGAAGATAATTTAAACATTGGAGATACTTTTAAACATACAAATAATAATATAGTATAATAATAATGCCTGAGGGGGAACATGTATTATTTAAAACATGTTATAATGTAAATAGAATATATGTGCAGATAAAAGTTGTAATTTTACCAGCTTTATTTTGTTATTTTTGGGCCACATATTTGAGCACATGTACAAGGGCACCACATTGCATTTAGAGAGTTGTATCTACAAGTTGCAAGAGTCTCTCAGAAAGAGTGGGGGGGGGGGGGGGGGGGTGAAAAAGTGTGTTTATTGCATTACTGTAAATACAAAACATGTACAATTATATTTCAAAATGGAGGGAAAAAATCCAAGTGGCTGCTTTTTATAATATAATATAATTTTATTTTAGGGTCACATATTTGAAGCCATGCAAGTGGTGTTTTTATGAACATTTGAGATACAGATATCTACAAGTTGCACGATTGTCTCGTAAAAAATAAATATGGAACGTATTGATTTATATTTCATTGTGTCCCCCTCACTGCTCACAGGTCCATGTGAACAGTTTTACTATCAGATATCTATAAGTTGCACGATTGTCTCGTAAAAAATCACAAGGGCTGAAGTTGAACATGAAACTTTCAAAATGCTTTATTTTTCGGGTCACTATTTAAGGCTGTGTGGCAAGTGGTGTTTTTAATGAGAGTTTAACATTTTTGATACAAGTTGCAAGATTCAGAATCAGAATACCTGTATTAGTCCCACAGAGGGGAAATGTACTTTGTTAGAGCAGAAAAGAGCCACAGCTTAATGTTACCTAAAGCATGCATACAAAAAGTATTAAATATTAAAAAAAAGAAATTATAATACAAAAAAGTTACACATTTGACAAAATACACATCCTTGTATTGTCTCATTAACTTGAACATCACATCATTTAAATCTGTATTGATTTATATTTTACCTTTGTGTCACCAGGTGAGAAGCCCTTCAAGTGTGAGTTTGAGGGCTGCGACCGACGCTTCGCGAACAGCAGTGACCGGAAGAAGCACTCGCACGTGCACACCAGCGATAAGCCTTACAACTGCAAAGTGCGAGGCTGCGATAAATCCTACACACACCCCAGCTCCCTGCGGAAACACATGAAGGTGCACTGCAAGTCCCCCCCGCCCAGCTCCGGGTACGAGTCCTCCACGCCGTCCCTGGTGTCCCCCTCCTCGGACATGGGCCGGGAGCCAGGAGCCTCCTCGGAGCCGGTGGGAGCCTCCCAGCCGGCCAATTTAAGCGAATGGTACGTGTGCCACAGTTCAGGTGCAAGTGGTGCCCAAACACCCCCCAGTGGAGCCTCCACACCGGACCCCTCAGAGCCACTTTACAGGAACCAAGAGCCGAGGGACGCGTTTTAATCTGGATTTGAACGCATCATTGAAGCGTTTTAATCTGGACATGAACGCATCATTGACATTTTTAAAAGCCTCACTGTTCAAAACGGTTTGGCTCCGGTGCCTATACGCCTCTTGGAAGAACCCCCTAACATTTGGAAGGTGCAGACCCTAAAGACGTGCTAATTTTCAGGCACTCTAAAAATATATATTTTGAAACTCAGCTGTTTAAAAGCTTGGCTCGGTGCCTGACGGTCCACTTGTGGAGAGTCGTGTAAATCCCGTTAGACTGTTCATGTGGTATTTTTATTAGGCTATAGGCATGTTGGTGTACAATTATTTTGTAAATTCAATATGTTTTTATTTATTTTTCAATCTGATATTGAAGGGAATTTTTGTATTATCGAACCAAAGTGCATGTTTCAATTAGGATGAAAAAAATGTATATTTGTAAATTTTGTAAGTTTCGATGTGTTGGTGTTTGCAGTTATTTGTACAAAACGTTGTTATGTTTATTTCTCCCATGTGTGCAGAAGGGTCAACAATTTGAACTGTTTCATACGCCTGCAGTATTTGATATACGACCGTGAAATTATAAATGTTTTATCAAAGTGGGCATTTTGTGATTTTGTATCATTGTCGTCAATATATATATATTTTTCTTTTTTTTTTAATATCTGAAAACGAACGGCACTCAAACGCGTACCGAATTGCCTTGTAATTTGTGAGTATTTTGAATAAATCTTGTATGACTAAAGTGAAAACTGTGCTGAGCCATTCGGGTCTATGTGGGAATTTACAGCCGGTTATTATCTTTCCTGGGGAACACGTGCTAAATATGCCTTGTTTGAAAATAACATGTCAATTTAAAAACAGAATTTGTAGAAATTAAATATCGACTTTTAAGATTTTAACAAACAGCTCAAGGAAAACACATTATTTGAGTGTTTCTCGGTTAAACTTCTTGGCTGAGTTTGATGAATTTCTACAATATTCTGATCCAGACTTCAAAGAGCTTTTGGTACAAAGAGCCTTTTTTTCACGACGGTGAATCCTCATGGTGAATTAAGATTTCTAAAGCAATAGTCAAGTCAAACTCAAATGATATGGGGCCAAGTCCGTGGACTCAAAAGCCCGCTCTAAAGAATGTAATATTTGCTTCCCATGGGGTAGGAAACGGTAATCTGTGTCCTTTATACTGCAGACGAGGGGCAGCATAAAGAGGAAAAATATATTCTTTTGCTGGCTCTACTTTACGACAATCAAAGGAGAAGCCGCTAAAAACCATAATAGACTTGCATTGTTGGATGGCCGAAGTGCTCAAATGTAATCATATTTTCAGACGTGAAATGTGCAGAACCATAAAACACGTGGTGCCTAATGAAGAACCACACAGTGCACGTTGAAATTAATGTAATATATTGTAAAATAAAACGAGTAAAACAAGGGTAACAAAAAGCAGGAAGAGCTCTGGGAAAACTTCTCGCCGAGGGGATTTTCTTTTTTTTACTCCAGGCTCTGAGTAGAGTGGGTGGAAACACTGCAACTCTGTGCGTGTATATAGAGTTTGGTTAAGTGTGTGACAGAAGAACAAGAGGCCCAGATTGTGAAAGAAAAGAATAAACCGAAGAAGATGATGATGCCTCCTTTGGCACCAGCTCTTGTGCGTAAAAACAAGATAGTTGGATCTCAATTGAAAGTGGGGCTCTTTGAAGTGGAGCTTGATATCAGAGGGATTCTTCTAGGTCGACTGAACGACGTTGATGACACGGAAAGCCTTTTGTCACCGATTTGTTGGGCTCCTCTCTATTGGGCTCCTCTCTATTGGGCCGTCTAAAGCTTTTAGTTCCAGTCGTCAAAATGGACAAGAACTAACTGAGTGCGTAAAAACATTTTCCATTCAGAGAGGAGGATAGGCGAGTTTTAAAGAGGCTGTTTCATTAGCGGAGTTAAAACATGAGGTCTTCTTTTTTCTTTCTGCAGGGACAGATCAAAGACAAAATGGCCTTTGGTTTCATTTAGAAGCGAGGAGAAATAAATCAGCTGTAATAATTTACGACTTCATGCGAAATATAAACAGCCTGTCTGCAGTTAGAAAGTACAAGTAACTCTGAGTGGGGGGGTTTAAGTGAAATGCACGTGAGGACTAGTTCGCTTTCCATCGTGTATGGATACTCTAACATCTGATCCTCCAGCTGATCTGATATCAGCTCTGGGACCAAGAATCAGGAACAAGTGTGTGTGTGTGTGTGTGTGTGTGTGTGTGTGTGTGTGTGTGTGTGTGTGTGTGTGTGTGTGTGTGTGTGTGTGTGTGTGTGTGTGTGTATAGGCTACGTGTGATTGCGTGGCGATACATTTTACGAGTGTGTATGTGTGTGTGTGTGTGTGTGTGTGTGTGTGTGTGTGTGTGTGTGTGTGTGTGTGTGTGTGTGTGTGTCAAAAACAGAGAGCCTCAATTTGAGCTGCAACACGAACGAGCCCCAAACAGGAAGCTGTGTTGCCGTTTCTTAGCAGATATATTAATTGCAGGATAGATTTTCCTTTTTAAAGAAACGAAGGGGGAGGTTTTAAACTTCCAAATGCAACAAAAAAAGAAAAGAAAATGAATCCATTTCGTCCTCACGAGGCCCTCTCTGGCTCATTTGAGTGTGAAATATCATTTCTTTGTAAAATAATGGAGGCGGTAATCCTACTTCCGGAAACTGTCCGGCATTATTGAACAAAACCCTTTTAATAGGGGGATTAGCAGTCTAGGAGTAAAAGCCTCGCCCCCCCTCCCACACCACTCCCCTCTTTCCTCCACGACCCCCCCCCCCCCCCCCCATGCTCCAACACCGCCACCATCAGCACCTCCAACACCAGCCAGGTCATAATTATCAGGAATGAAGTGGCCGACATTGGCAGGACAAATAAAAGGAGAGACAGGTGCAAGCCACAAACAGACCGGAAATCAGTTGAGAGTGGGTATTATAGCTTGTAAAAAAATGCATTGACTTTACTATTAATTAATATCAGTAACAGCATAGTTTAGATGCATAAAAATGGCTGAAAATTTAGTTTTCCTCCTTTTAAATATTATAGGATCTTTTTTCTTCGTAAAGGAGCATTAGCCTACTGGAGGCAAACCCCAGGAACGGACCGGAAATCAGGTATAACAAAGCTGGCTTAATGGGAAGAATAATGCATTGATTTTACTATATCTTATTGTCAGTACATACATATATTAGATGTATTAAATATGGCTTTAAAAACACTAAATTACAGTTTTTTTCTCCATTGAAATATTAGGTATTTCTTTAAGGAGCATTCCACTTTATTTCTCTGACGCAGGGTGCAGAGGTCAAAAGAGGCAAACACCACCGTAAAGCTTGTCATGAATATTAACTATGATATTATTCTGATAGTGTTAGTTTCCAGAGGGGGGGCGGGGGGGGGGGGGGGGGTTACCAGATCACTGCGATGTATAGGCTCCACTATGAGCTTCCGTCATAAAGATTTATGAGAACCTTTAACTCTGAATGAACTGTACTCCACTTATAAAGGCAGGTTTAAGGCTACACCCCGCGGTAGCTTTGTATATAGCAGACCCACATAAGTCACTATCAAGAGAGGGAACAAATCAGAGGCAGTAAGACCTTCTACACCCCCCATGTTTCAGGATTACCGTCATCCAAGTTATTTTACTCTCACAGAAGAACCAGAATCAGCCCCCCAGCAGCTCGAGGCCCGAACACGGGTCCCTAACAGCCTCCACATTATCAGGCAGAATGTGCCACATACTTCACACCTGCACCCTGAATAGCAGCTCCTTTCAGGGGGTGATACGCCTGTTGGCCCTGCATGGCTCAATGCAGCTGCATGAATGAGTTGTGCCTCTTTTGATCCAACATCTCCTCCTGCATTTGCTCAGATATCTAGTTAGCAGCCGCAGCTTCCCTTCATTAATGCACTTTCATTATGTGCACAGGAACTTGTTGCTGCAACAAACATACATCTGTATGTTGTTGACGTCAACTCACGAGGCAAATATGGGGATTTAAATGACATTCACAATTTATTTGCACACTATATTCCTTCCAGCACATTTCTGAACATGAGGTTTGTAAAAAAAGAAATCACAACTAAATACAATTATTTCAAAATATAATATTTAAATGTAAGAGTTTAGCCCTACACACTGTCTTGCAGGCAGTTGGAGCTATTTAGTTAGCAGCTACTATGTGATGACTTATTATTGTTATTATATATAACTGATTATGTGCAAAGGAACACAAACACATCTACATATTGTTGACGTCAATTCAGGAGGAAACTATGGGGATTTAAAATGAAAAAACGGGATTTTTTGTAACTATCCATTTCTTTGCACACCACCCTGCTTATTTCTCAACACTAGTCAATTAAACAAATCACAACAAACATTTAAAAACCTAATATTTAAATGTAAGAGCTAAGCCCTGCGCAGTGTCTTGTAGGCAAACTTCACAGTAATAAAGTGGGCCATGCATCACGCGGGATTAATGAATCTGGATTTGAGGATTTGCCCTTTGGCGATTAAGTCGATCTGACGTACAGTAATTCATCATAACGGAATCTATCATGTTCTGCTGACCCCTGCGTGATCCGAGTGTTTGTGACACTAATATCTGAGAAAAGCAGCGAACAGGTGTGAAAGAATAAATATGAAATCCTGCCAAAAACAGACACTGTTTGTGGTTAAAGTTTCCGCCCCGGACAAAAACAACTCGGGGACTTGAGAAGTTGCTGCAGAAATAAAAATAAAATAACGATTATCCTGGAAGTGGTTCACAAACAAGGAAATGAACCGTTTGAGGACAAACACCCTCCTACTGATTTAGCCAAAGCCATAATGGCAAAAGTGCGTGTCTACAGTCGATAAAGGACACAGTATATCATCATATATCAAAGTAACACATATTAGGAGATGCAAATGCTGCCAGCATTATGAATCATTGCTCTGTCTGCACTATTTCACACGTCAGATGGGAAATATGTTCCAAAACGCACAGTTTGAGGAGACACATAATGCAGTGATCAGTGTTGCAGTGTGGAGGACTTTGGGTCATTTCGCCACCTCCCGCAGAAACACATTATGCCTCTCATATTTACATACTCTTTAATATTTGTCAAACATTCATAAATTACAAACTAATGAAATGTTCGACGGTCCTTGGAGATGGAGCTAATGAAGACTTTTCCCCTCGGTTTTGACACATCTTTGTTAGGTTTAATACCATTCTGTGTCTCATGGTCTATTAACTATTATTATACTTATGTCAGGACACCGCTGACACGCTACGACACGAGGATCACCTGCTGGAGGTGGGCACGCCATGGGATATAAATGGCCTTCATCTATAACGCCATAGCCTGTATAAAAAGCATCACATGTGACTGGGATTATTAGTGTACATTTCCTGCAGGAATTACGCACGGAAATACACCTTCAAAATATGTATGTTTAAATTCAATCGAAATTATTTGTTTTATTTTGAAAAGTATGAATGAAATTATGTTTTAATTTGAAAAATATAAAAACAATTATGTTTTATTTGGAAAAATACAAATGTAATACATTCTTTTTTCAACGTTTTTATTTTTAGAAAGAAACCCCGTAATGAATGATTTATTAAAATGATTTTTGTGTGCGTCAAGAGACTCTCAAAGCCCTGAACCTGTGCAACGAAGAAAGACAGAGAGGGAGAGGAGGGGGAGATATTAATTATGAAACGGTGTGGATTTAATTTCCGCCCAGGCCAAAGCTTTTATTTATTCATTCGTTCTTATTATTTCTCTCTCTCTCTTTGACCCACATCCCCGCGCTAAAACCTGATCAAAACCGATGCACGAACTTGAAGCACTTTGAAATGCATTGAATGAATGGGAGGTATTGTCAGCGCAACAATATAGATCCTTGGAGACGTGTTTATTTGACAGAGCAAATCCCCAGTGTGTCAAGGTTGTCATATTCCCCTCAATGTCCAATGCAAATGTCGCGCTATAATCAGATGCAGCAGCATGACGCGTTTATTACTTTGTCAATCATTTTGATACGACAGTATTGAAACAAAGCGGTAATAGAATTAAAGGAAAGCCTTTCAGTTGGACGTGTAAAGCATATGTGGAGAGGTCAGAGGGTCTGTATCTGTCCGTTCATTTCAGCTGTACTAATAACACTTTTTACACTTTTTTTTGCGTAAAAATATGGAGTCTCCAAGAAGAATCAAAGGCACTTGATTCTGTCCAGAGAAACACAAAGCAGGACTTTTCCTTTTAAATTATTCCTACTTCAACACAGCGAGGCTTATCCTCCTTGTCCATGAGTTAATTCATCAAAAGGAAAAAGTTTCAATACGATTTTTTCCCCCTGGGTTACAATAATAAGTCCACCACTGCGACATTCTCTGAGCTCAGACTATCTTCATAATACTGATGTGTGTAGCCTAGGAGACAGGGAGCAGCAGCAAGTCCACAGGGTTCATGTGTCTCCACATTAGGGATGGATACTACATTTTTATTTGTTTATTCTAAGGGAAGTATATCCTTGTTATACTCTTTTGAAAAGACTTATTGAGGCCACTAAGGGAACAGCTTGGTTGTTGCATATGGCCAAGCTTCATTTCTGAGTCACTTTCATTTGGAACCAATTGGAGACCAACCCAGGCTGGACACTATTTCATTTTGTATTCTAAGGAATATATGCAAATGATAAGCACAACCAGGAGACGCCAAGGTAAGTGATTTCCCCCCTCACGTTATTACACACATAAATGATATGTGAGTGTGTTAAGAGCTGTCAGGAAATCAGCCTCTCCTTACCCAACGTTAAGGCTGTCTAATTTCTAGGCATAATTAACTTTATGCTCAAAATCAATTGTTTCCTGTACACAGCCAGGGTCCAGGACGGCAAGCAGCGAGAGGCCTATTTGAGCATGTGAGAAAGCAGGAAGCAGCCCTACCTGCCACTCATTAAGCCACGAAAACTCAATACAAAGAAGGGGGGGGGGGGAGGATTAGACCTGCTCGTTATACCTGCCGTGCAATTAACACTACTTATTCCTCTAATCCCTCTGTTCTAGAAATAATTGAACTTGCAGTAAAAAACACACAATGCCTAAATTGTGGAACATGCATGTTTTTGGGGGCATTACAATTAGAATAATAATAATGATGATTATTATATCTCTTTCTAGCTTACATGGATATAGACTCCTGCATACTCTCTGCAACATGTATGTTTAAACTTCATCTGCAGTACTTCCACATTGGTTTTACAATATAATCTGCACTATTGTATCTACTCTGTTTCTTCTTGCCGTATTCTTATTTTTTAATTAGTTGTTTGACCTTACGTTTGAGGAGCTTAGGACTTCCTAGACATTGTAACTCCTGATAAAGCCTTCTCTTTCTGTGGGGAGGGGCCTTTAAGGAGCCCTGATTGTAGAAGACTCTTAATTTCCTTTTGGAGCATCTTCCTCCTCCTCCTCCTCCTCCTCCTCCTCCTCCTCCTCCTCCTCCTCCTCCTCCTCCTCCTCCTCCTCCTCCTCCTCCTCCCATCCCCTTTAGAGACGGAGGTGCTGCTGCTCTTTGTCCCCGTTGTGTTGAAGGTGAATCGGAGCACACTTGAACTGAAAGAGGACTTGACCTTTGCCTTTATGTTTTCCCCCCAATGTTTGTCTAAATCACAATTGTCTTTTGTGCGGGACATGCGCTGCCGTGACGCGTCCCTTTCAGAGGACGGATGTTTGCAGGGAGACGGGAGGAGAGGACTACGGTGGCCCGGAGGGGTTTGGAAACTTTTTGGGGATCTGATAGTAAAGAAAACACTCACACATATCTAAAGAAGAAACAAAGCAATCTGTAGAGGAACCATAAGGATGGACTGCAAGAGTCTGATAAGTATATGGAAGAAGGACTTGAGGAACAGATATGCAGCGTACAAATACTCAGTAAAAGTCCTGCATCGATGAACCAGAAGTAAAAGTAAAAGAACCAAACATGGCCTGTTGTCGTGAGAGAGAAAGTGCAGAAGGAAGCATCCATTGAGCTCAGTGTGCTGCTCTGTGATGCTAGCTCAGATACTTGGCGTCTCATCAGGGTGCAAGGTCATCAATGTTTGTCAGGCTCTGAGCGGAGGAGACCCTCAGGATGGAGTGAAGGTGCGATGCAATATACCGGCGGGCCAGATCTAATAGAATTTAGAAATTATCCCGCGGGCCGAAATTAAATCCACCAAGGGCCTGATTTGGCCCCCGGGCCTCGAGTTTGACACATGTGCTGTAGAGGAACCATCCTTAAAAGTACTACACGTTTCTGAACTGTATAGGCCGACATCAAAGAAGTTTTTAGAGTAAAAGTAGCAATACTACTGTGTACAAATACTCAGATACAAGGCCTGCATTAAAAATTACACATAAAAATTATACAGTAAAAGTACAAAAGTCTTGGCAGCTAAATATACTTTTACTACAGAAGGTAAAAGTACTTCTCGTGCAGAATGGTACATTTCAGAGGCTTATTGTTCTATCATTATTGATGCATGTGTTTAATGTTGCACTTGGTAAAAGTGGGTTTGTTTAAATGACTTAATATGCTGCTCAATTGCTTAACCTTTAATCATCTATTTATTGATATATTTTGGATTTATAATCAAATCTGCAAAGTATCTGGAAGTAGTAAAAAGTACACTGTGTCCAAAATGTAGTGGAGTAGAAGTATAACGCCACATAACATGGACATTGTTCTTACTGTACTCTGAACATATGAACACACACACACACACACACACACACACACACACACACACACACACACACACACACACACACACACACACACACACACACACACACACACACACACACACACACACACACACACACACACACACACACACACACACACACACACACACTAACAACACTGTAAGGACATCATCTACAAAATCTGGAGAAATTAAATTTGTTTTTCAATTTTTTTGTATTAATTCAATTCATTTTCTAACATACAGGCGAGCGATAATTCCAATAACGTCACACTAAATTATATTATATATATATATGACAAAATATCTAAATAGTCAATGTTTAGCTTTACACTTTCGTTCTGAATTAAAGTGCTTTATTCTTTTGAAATATCTTTATTTTTTACCCCTAAATAATCTTCTGAATAAAAGTCTATGGGTTCAATTCTTCTGTTTTCCATCATTTTGAGATGCAAACAATTCAAAATAGAAATAATAAGGTAACTAAAAATCATAAAACATAATCGTGTTGACAAGTAGTCCATGCAAAGCCTTCCAATCCCAAACCTATGCACATGTTCTGCGTTCTAGCTCGGCCTCTGCACTGCAACGCCATCACACCGTGCATGAAATATGACCCATGTCGATACCTACAGTATCATAAAACAGTCAAACAAGAGAATTCCATGCATGCATGCAGAAACGTGTGGCATGTCCATGCAGAGGGGGGGGGGGGGGTTACTGCAGGGTGGGTCTGACCCTCCTCTTCCAACAGGCTTCTGGCACATTGCAACACTCTCAATGTTCACAGTATCTGTGTTGCAGCCACTCTCAGCACTCACTCAGTAAGCTGCGGGGAAGTTGCTTGGGAGCGATAGAAACACTAACGGAGCCAGTAAAGCGCTGCTGTTTATGACGGGTGGGGGGGGGGGGGGGGGGGGGGGCACGATGGCTGCAACCTATAAGGGAGCAGGAATGTGTCCATTGGCAGTGTGTGAGATGACATGGGAAACAGAGACAGCAGAGCTCCATGTTAATATCATCTGTGTGCCAGAACCACAAGCGTGAGGCCTCTCCGAGTTGAGTTTCAATTGCAGGAATGATGAAAGTTGATGCTTTGTTCAATTAAATGCATTCCACACATACACGCTGACACTTAGCGGTGTACTTCTTAAAGTTACCAGGGACTCGTGATCTCAAATGGAGAATAAAAGTCCCTTAAACCACAGAACAATGTGGACTTGAACATAAGGCCACCATACGGTTTAGTAAGTGTACGTGTTAATGTTATTTCTGAAAGCTGAACTTAAGCAGGCAGACGTTTCTTTTGCCACATCCGAGAGCCTTTAAAAGATCAATTTAGAATATGATGGCACACATACACTAATATATAACAGTGTTACCTAAACACCGATGTTATCTCTTCTCTGTGAGCTGTTCTGTTCTGTATACAATACTTTAAGTGTGAATCTATACTGCCTGAATCTGTGCTTCCTTTGTTCTGTTTTTAACTCAGCAGGTGAACCTATATGTTCAGAAAATAGTGTGTGTAACTGTGTGTGTTAAACTAAAATGGAGCATGTTCTGTGAGTGTTGGTGTATTGCATATGTTGAATGAAAGGCAGGTTTTCCTATAAATAAATTTGATTCTAAATATCCTGCTTTCTTCTTTTCTAAGGTGTTCTGTCATCTTGCATCCTTCCTTTCTGTGAAATACATCTTATTGACATTTCCTTTAGCTTCCCAATACACTCCAGAAATACGAGCATCACCTCAAAGACGAGCTGCAGCTTCCTTTACACTCTTCTTTGCTGTTCTGGCTCAGAGGTGCAGATCAGAGGGTGAGACCAGGATCACACACACTGTGTCAAATGGAAAAGCCCCCGCGAGACACGAGGAATATCATAATTAATGTGTAGGGCGGAAATGTACACTCTTACGGCCTTAAGGGCACTTTCTCGCTTATATTTCCCCCGTTTGCACGATAATTAAATGCTATATATATCCACCTCCTTAGGAAGGTGAATATATGGAAACAGATGTCAGAATACGCAATGAAGTGAGTTTACTGTATTACAAATATTGTGAATCTAAATTGCAAAGGACTATTTCTTTACTCAAACTGCACGATGCTTAAATTATTAAAACATTATGGCACGCTTTTAAATGGGTTTCTCTTGATGACAGTGGAGGGAGTCCTTGCAGTTGTTGCATGTATGGGTTGTAAAATAGTGAGTTTACTTCATGCATATTAAACATAATTTTTAATATTTTGTAAAGGACAATTTATTTGTTCAAAGAGTAGCTGCATGATGCATACACAAAAGAAAAAGTTATGTATGGGTATCTTTTTTAAATGATATTTGAATGGGTTGCACTTCTGTCTTTCTACTTTTTTCTAACTGGGAATGGGACTGGATTTGGGGGGGGCTGCTCGATCATCTCCTCCTCTCCATAACTTGTTCCTCTCGGTCTGCAGATCAAAGGCCTGTGGGATTGGGGTCCTGAAGATGTACATTGTTGGGCTGACAGGGCGACAAAGCGCGGAGAAAGCGTGGTGTATCAGACATGTCAGGCCCCGAAAGGAGAGGGAGGAGCGAGGCCTGGGTGTCGATTTAATTCCCCGACTGACTGCAGGAATTTGGAGCTTTTTTTAGCCCAAAAAAAGTCCCCTCAGTATAAGTCCAGTTAGCGTCTGGGCTGCATGGATGAAGAGGGATGTTTGCTAACACGGGGGAGTTAATAGAGTCCAAATGTGTGTGCAGAGTTAACATGGTGCAGACTCTGACTTCGAGATGCATCTATAAATATTCAGGGTTTTATCCAAGCTGTGCGCGTTTTTAAAGCAATTTGGCGACTTTCTAGTAATTTCAGAAACTTTGCCATGAATTGAGGAACCCTAAACCCCCCCCCAAAAAAGTAAAATCTCACGTGTGAGACTCGTCCCTGCAACCTGCTGCTCCCACACAGACTTTAAAAGTGTCCGAAGTGACTGAAGCTGATGAGACAGTCCCAGAATAAATATTGGTATTCATTTGAGAAATGAGGATTTGAACAAGGAAGACAAAACCCGACACACAAGAAAAAAACAAGCATGAATGAAAGTATTGTCCCCCCCGGCTTTGAAATTCTGATTCACCATATCATAACCCCCGCGAGGAGAAAAGCATCAATATCCCCGCGCAAAGGACGCGTTTCTATGGAAGAGTGAAGAATCTTAGCGCAGAGCAGATCTGGCGCAGGGGGAAGAGAAGGCCGAAGAAAGGGATCAAAGGCTCGCGACAACAAGGCTTTCTGCGCGAGGGAAGATGGACGAGGGTGACTTTTAAGTCTTGGGGAGGTTTTGGAGACTTTTTCTGCAGCCCGTGTCTCTGAGAGGGGCTTTAAAAGCACTTTGGAGTTTTTTTATTAATTCAGTTTAAACTCTATTTTTTTAGCAGAATGATTACCTGACATATTTATTCGTTCAAACAGAGAAGCAAATATCTCATGTTATTTTTGTATTTCTATTCATACTCCGATATCTTTATTTATTTCCTTATTATCGTTTTAATATTATCCCTGTTTATATTGCCATGTGTCCCTCTTATTCTGCTGCTGCTATAACACCTGCATTTCCATATAAATAAAGCTCCATCTTATCTGTTATTTAAAAAGGAATTTAAAAAATAAAAACAAAGACGATTTACGCACTTTTAGTTTTATATCCTGCTCTCCAAAATGGCACGTGTACGCATCATGAGTAAAGGGTTATATTATATACATAGACACAGTGTGGTTTTAAATCAGGAGATAAATAAAGCCATAATAAAGTGCAGTATTTCTCCCGCTGTATCGAACCCGGCCCCGCAGAGCTGACACGTCTCAATACAGGCCCATCACGCACATTTTCACCCATGCGCCCTTTCAGGTACCCGGACACGCATAGAAACAACACTAAAGTAAACAGGACTAACAGGAGACTAGTCCCTTTGTTGTTCCACAGGCAGCTGCCCGGCCCTCCATTATCCCGGAGCAGACTGACCGCATCCTCCCCACCGCCCCCCCACCAGCCCGCTGCACAAAAAGAGAGGGATGTTCTGCTTGCATGGGTAACACTGTCGTTCCAGCCCTTAGCAGTCCTCTTACTCCCCATTGAAAGGAGTGGGAGTAGTGGACACAGCCTGATCTGAGGAGCACAAAGGCTCTCCGTAGAGTCCCATTGGAGTGAAAGGAATGGAGGGGCTGGAGATTTGTGAAAGAGGGTCGGGAGATTTAGAGGGAGAACGGAAGTTTTGTTGTTGTGCTTGATTTCCCTGCCTAACTAGGGATGGAGTGGCTGGATAAACCCACTTACACTCAGTGTGCTCACCTTTTAATAAGCAGGGGGGGTTTGCTCACCTGTTCAGCCTGATACAAAAAAGATCTAATGTAATCCATTTGGTGGGTTTCTTATTTCATGTTAGCACCTCAAACCTCGTAACAAATCATATTTTCCAACTGGCATATCATCTGTGTCATATGTGTGATATTTAATAAACTGTCATAATTATGATTATTATTGGGATTTATCTGTATAAAATAAATAAAGGTTTGAAATTACAAGGCCCACAACATGATATTCTGATCTGCTATGAATATTGTGCACTTTCCACTTCAGTACTTAATACTGTTTTACTTTTGTCTTTATCTGTACTGTGTCTTTTAATGTGGGACACATAAAAGATATCTGATTCTAAAATAGATTTCTTGCACCAACAGCTCAAATTATAATATAGATTATATTTTTTCTACAGGCATAGGGAAGCAACACATGGTTTCTGTATATTTCCAATAAGCTGTCTTAATTATAAGGCTCAAAACATGATATTCTGATCTGCTCGAGTCCTCACTGACACTAAGAAAGTGGATCACATCACTCCTGTTCTGGAGTCTTTACGCTGGCTTCCTGTGTGTCAAAGAATAGATTTATAAATGCTGCTGCTGGTTTATAAAGCACTGAATGGTTTGGGCCCAACATACATTTCTGACCTCCTGCTAAATGATGAACCATCCAGATCTCTCAGGTCTTCAGGGACTGGTCAGCTTTCTGTCCCCAGAGTCAGAACTAAACATGGAGAAGCAGCGTTCAGTTATTATGCTCCAAGTATCTGGAACAAACTCCCAGAAACCTGCAGGTCCGCTGCAACTCTGACTACTTTTAAATCCAGACTAAAGACTTTTCTTTTTGCCGCTGCTTTTAATTGAACTATTCACATCTTAAACTGCACTGTAACTTTTATCCATGTATTTTTTCTTTTAATGTTTATTTTATTATCTTTTCTTTTTAATGACTGATTTTAAATGCCATTTCTTAATGTCTTTCATTTTTTGTAAAGCACTTTGAATGGCCTTGTGTTGAAAAGTGCTATATAAATAAACTTGCCTTGCCTTGCCAGTCTCATTTACTTCTACTTTTTTATTGTATTAATGTGCCACTTTACCTAATAGCATTTCACTTTTGTCTTTATCGATACTGTCCCTTGCTGCAACAATGTAAACCTCCCATGTGGGACGAAAAGGAATTCAAAACATGGGTTATTATTCTTCAATTTCTTCCCCAACGCTTCAGATTTCTGCCTGAACACAAAACGTTGAGCACAAACAACATCAACGTGTTTAAAAAGTGCCACACATTTGAATTACCATCAATGAGAGATTATGGGACACATGTTACATGATGAGATGGCGGCCGGGCAGAGGTGTGTGCCCTCGGGGAGTCCCATGCTGGCAGGGTTTATGGACACACACACTTTCAACAAGGATTGAAAATGACCCTGTTGCTTCAAAATGGCCTCCTGATTTATACCCATCAAGGTTTAGAGGGGCCGTCACCTCGGCTGAAATAGAGGTGTTGACAGACACACTTGACAGCTTCTCCCTCACACTGTTTTAATGTTGAACGCTGTGATGGGGGACAATATTCTTTTGTTGCTCTCACTTCCTGTCCGGGTCAACATGTTGCATAAAACACATGCAACGGGCTTCTTTCGAGGCCTTGGGACTGGTTGATGACCTGAGCAGATGAAGCAGGGTGACGTCGGGCTCCTGGCAGCACAGACCAGGTTTGACATTTCATATTGCACTATCCATGTCCTAGCCTACTATAAATTATACCCGCGTGAATAAAAGCTGGTTTCAACACGGTGCCATGGGAGAGAAATCCTCCGGAGAAATCCTCTTTGAAGGCACATTCCTTCAGGTCACAGTGCACACAACGCACAGTCGTGCCGTTTCATCCCCATCAACATTTGTGCGGGCGACACAGACGCCCCGAGGCTAACAGAAACACGCTCGGGATTTCTCAGTCTATAGTTAGCAAAGGCCAGCTCCTCTGGCTCCACTGAGCAGAGACAGGCCTGACATCAGCACACGCTGCTCTCTGATTGGTGCACGGGATAAACAGCAAGAAACCCAGCAAAATCAGAAAGGTTTCAACGTGTTTGCACTGTAATGGAGATTCATTATTGGTGTGCTTAAGCTATGCACAGCGGGTCTGGAGCACAGTGTGTAAATAAAGGAGACTCTGTGTTTTGCTAGCAGGTCCTTCCAGACGGTGCTATTTTAACTCCGCGCTGCATACTGTGTCGTCGCCCGCACTTATAAAGCCTCTCGTGTTATAATTACATCATCTCGAGCCTTGTCATTCAGACACTAGCATGTGAAGCATGTAAACTCCATGGCCGGCTATATATCAGCCTGCTTTGTTTGACATTTATACACAGCCATGGTCATGTAATTATGAGCTTACTGTTCTGTCAAATATTTAACGCGTTGTAAAACAGCCGGCTATTTATAAAGTACAGTGGATGGTGCGCAGATATTTGTGCGAGAGGAAGAGTGCAGAGTATAGTCCCTGACATGTGCACAGTAAACATGATTATGGTTGTAGCTGAGCGAGTGTTTAAGATGCCAGCAGACATCGATAACTCATCACACTCAAACATCACCACCCGTATAACATGGAACAGAGCGCGCTGCATTCTGCAAATGTGAAGCGTTCGCAGCCTGGATTGAACCCTGGGAATCGCAAGGTGATCCTTTCAATTAAGAACAAAATCAATGCAGGATTATTAAATTACACACCAATCTATACCTACACCTTTAGCAGCATCATTAAAATGAGGTTAACAGTAAAAACGTATATAATTGCATCCTTGAGATCTTCCTTTTAACATTTGATGTCAGGGTTTGTTTAGTACTTTATTTGTAGTTTGGTTTGGGCGGTGGTGGCGAAGTCGATAGGGACTGGGCTTGGCAACTGGAAGGTCACCAGTTCAAGTCCCAGCAAGACCAAGTGCTAGTACCGAGGTGTCCCTGAGCAAGGCACCGATACACTGCTCCCCGGGCGCTGTTCAAAATGGCAGCCCACTGCTCCTAACACTAGGATGGGTCAAATGCAGAGAAACAATTTCCCCACAGGGATTAATAAAGTATATCAAATCAAAATCAAAATCAAATCCAGGATTTCCTAAATACATGCTAGGGGGGTTCGGGGATACCCCCCTAGATGTTTGGGATTTTCATGATCGAGTTAGGTGCTTTTTAAGTCACACAATGGATAATATATCGATTTCAAACCATGTCAGTGGGCTAACAATGTCAGCATCAATTATGTTTGAAAGTGTGATGCATAAGAATCAGTTGATAGTTATTATTAATGATCTGCACGTGCAGAAGAGGCTAACATGATCACAACACATTGTCAACATTCATTTTCCATGTCTCTCTCCTTTCCATAACCTGCAGCCTCTCTTCCATCGTCTTTAGTCTCTCTGTCTTCTTCCTGTCCACTACTCTCTCTGTCCTCTACGCTTTCTCTTTGTTCAATCTCTCCCTCGTTGTTCACTTGTCTCCTCCTCACTTGTCTCCTCCTCACTTTTTGCTCCTCCTCACTTGTCTCCTCTTCACTTGTCGCTCCTGCCAGTGAATTAAAAGCTATTCAGCCATTTAGTTAATTTCACTTGTTTGTTTGCATTATTTTTTTTATTTAAATCAGTTTTGTTTGATTCTCAAAAGAGAACAAAGATTTAAGCAAATTATGTTTTATACAATTGTATGTTATTATAACATAACTGCAATAGATGTATGTTGTTTTAAAAGTATGCCTATTGTAAATGAAGACTATTTTTATAGATAGATGGATGGATGGATGGATGCATAGATGGATGGATGGATGGATGGATAGATAGATGGATGGATGGATGGATGGATGGATAGATAGATGGATAGATGGATAGATGGATGGATAGATGGATGGATGGATAGATGGATAGATGGATAGATGGATGGATAGATGGATGGATGGATAGATGGATGGATGGATAGAGGGATGGATGGATGGATAGATGGATGGATAGATGGATAGATGGATGGATAGATGGATGGATGGATAGAGGGATGGATGGATGATCGATGGATGGATAGATGGATGGATGGATAGATGGATAGATAGAGGGATGGATGGGTGGATAGATGGATGGATAGCTGGATAGATAGATGGATGGATAGCTAGATGGATAGATAGATGGATGGATAGATGGATGGATGGATAGATAGATGGATAGATGGATGGATGGATAGATAGATGGATGGATAGGGTTATTAAGCTTACATTCTTTTGTGTGACTGTACCTGCAGTTCCTCCCTGACTTCCATATCTCTCTCTCTCTCTCTCTCTCTCTCTCTCTCTCTCTTACCAAAGCTGAGCTACGACTGACGTAGTCTTTTCATTATATCTGAGTCAGTGTAAAAAGAAAACAATACAATGTTATATCTTCAATGTTTTACATTTGACATGGATGAATGTAATTAACTTTAGCTCTCTAGCTAGTTTATTCACGCAATTTAAACCAAAGTTTAGCCTATAGCTAAAATATCAGTTAGTGTGCATGTTGTCGGACGTCCACTGACTAACGTAGAGCGTTCACACAGGACCTGCTGGTCATATGATGTCCTGATGAACGGAAACACAAGCAGCCGCTGGACTCAGATCTCTAGATACCTCATCACTCCTTCGCTGCTCCAAGTCCGGGCTGCGGTGGTTTGTTGATACATGTCGTCTTCTTCCGTTTGCTTTAAACGAGGCTACGTAGTTATGCAGCGCCCCCATCGTCAGTAAATGGAAGTACTACAAAGAACCCCGTTTAGTGCAATTATTTCACAAGTTTTGTTACACAGCTCGGAAAAAATGGCCGAGGTCCGGACCTCGGTGACCTCAATGGTGGATACGGCCATGTTTGTGACCATATTAACATTTCTTTTGAAAAGCCACTAGCTTCCTGCACAGATGCACGCTTTAAGGCAGGGGTGTCAAACTCAATTTCATCACGGGCCACATTCGCATAAAGGTTGCACTCAAAGGGCCGGTTGTAACGATATAAATATATAATATAAATATAAAATAATGTATTATATTACATTATTGCCTCTGAATTGGATTATTATCGGATAGGATAATAACTTAGTAATTAACTACGCCTGAAAGCAGAAGTCCAGGGCAAATAATTGCAAGTCTCTTCAGTGCCATGTCATAAAACGAGATGCATTGTGGGACATGTAGTCTATGGGCAACCTGCTTCTGTAAAGTGGCCTGTAACCGTATAATACACTTATTATATTCTTTGCAAGCTCTTGCGGGGCCACATGAAATGAAGTCGCGGGCCGGATTTGGCCCCCGGGCCTTGAGTTTGAGACCCCTGCTTTAAGGTAATACTTTATATTAAAGGTGGGGTAGGTACGTTTGAGAAACCGGCTCGAGATACACTTTTTGTTATATTCCATGGAATGCTCTTAACATCCCGATAGCAATGAATATCTGAAGTGCTTTGACAAAAAATCCATAAAAAAAGTCATCTGTGGAAGCTGTGGCGCTGTAAAAAGCACGACCAATCATCTGAGCCGGCTAAAGTAACTGGATGGCCTACCTGCCTGTCAGCCTTCCATCTGGGCACACACTTACCTCGTGCCCTCATTGGTCATGTGCGCGTTTGTGTGTGTTGGGGGAGGGGCTCTGTGAGGAAGTGGCAGATTCTTTCCGGCTGTGTATTTTCTAATTCTAGCGATCTCGAGCTGGTTTCTCCAAAATGACCTACCCCACCTTTGAGGTACACATATTCACCATCAACTAGTTGTTAATTAACATGCATATTAGCAGTATATTGGCTCTTTATTAGTCCTTATAAAACACTTATTAATGCCTTATTCTACATGAACAAATTCTACAGGTTTTTCCTCAATAACCCTCTAATTCAATCAATGTTTATTTATATATGTACATATATATAGATATATATATATCTATATATATGTTTATTTTATTTATTTAGTGCTTATTTATTGCAAGTAAGGAAGTTGTTGTACATGAGTTTTGGTCTTAATATGCTCTGCTCAATATCGGCCTAATAAGGCAGCCGTACCACACGAATAGTAGTTCTCCCATAATAACACTTAACAAATATGATCTATTCTTATGTAATTTGAATCAAAGTTATGCAGAAGTATAGAGTATAGTATATCGTTTCATTGGGGAATATCAGGTGTGTTGCAACAGGTTTTTTACTTTCAATAAATAAAAAAAAACGTTCTCTTTTTGCACCATTGCAATGTTAAAGGTCACCTATCAGGCTATTCTTAGGCAATAGCATCTCAGATATATAAAATATATAAAAGACATGTCTATGAAGTGTTTTGCTCAGAATACCAAACAGATAATTGTAGCCATGCCTCATATCCCTCTGTTTCACTTCCTGTTTCAAAAGTGCTGATTCGGGGTATAAAGCTTTAAAGAGGAGGGGTCTGAGCTCATGCGGGACCCGGCAGCTACCGTCTAAACTAAATGCTGCCGTGATGAAACGCCATATCATGGATCATCAAGGATCTGAAACAGTCTGGAGCTCAAAGGCTTTCTCTCTTGCCGGTTACACCACAAGGTGAGTTCCTTTCTACTTCCTGCTTCTTCACACACATGCTCTCCAGCACAGGTTAGCTCCGAGTGCTAGCGATGCTAATGTAAACACCGACCATATTACGTCCAAAACAGTCGGGCATTGTTTCTGATAGCAACTTTCTGATTGGGCCGTGGGTCCACATTTCAGATATTACGTCATATCGGACGCAAATCTGGATCAGCTCCGTTGTTCCCCGTTTTTAGAGATTTGGGTACGGAGGAAAAGAGAGAGGGTTTTATTTCTGATGCTGCGTGAGTTCCCCGACACACCGGGACACATGTTAAAAGACATCAAAAAGTGCATTTTGGACGATAGGTCCCCTTTAAGATGGTACTATTGAACTTTTTCTTAACTGACTTTTAGATTAAGATGTTGTATAGACAACATATAGGTCATCAATGGCCTACTTTTACAGATATGCATCACAAGGACATATAAGAACATGTTGAGATTAGCTACAACAGTAACGTTCAGCAATAATAATGTGTCCTTTTTCTTTAAGTCTGATATCTTGACAGCTCTAATTAGCAACACTTGCCAAAGCGGGAATACTGAAATATCCAATTGAAAAAGTGTTTTAACAATTTAACAAGACTGTGAATCTGAATCAAGCTTTTAATTCTGTCTTCTAGTCACTAATTGGTCAGAACCAAATAAGTACAAATCTTTAAATGTATTTCTTTTCCACTTCTTGATATCCAATATAATGTTAAAAGGCAACTGCTGCATCTCTCCATATATCTGAGAGGCCTGTTGGTCAGTGCGAGGCCACAGAGAAAGTAATGCCGAACACATGGTGGCTGAGTCCGGCCAACATGTCAGATCCCACCACGGGGAACTTGACGTGTGGGAATAGAGGCTCCATGCATGGTCGCCATGCATTGGCCCTTACGTTTTGCACATGTAGGTAAACAATCCCGCCTTGTCTGCTGAGAGGCCTGCGTTTATACATGGGTGCAGAACATGTGTTGCGGCCAAAGTCGCATCAAAGGTCACTAAGCTATGCTTTGAACACTTCAAAGCCGGGGGATGAGACTGTAGCTTTTAAGTTTTATGGCAGGTGTAAGCAGGGGTTGCTGACCAGCCCAGGGTGGTCTGCAGGCTGCTGGTGGTTAGCATGGTAGAGCTGGTGGTGGAGGGCCGAGGCATCGGGGGCAGGGACATCCCAACAGCCTGTGTCCATACAGAAGGCCACATTTGGAGTCCTTGGATCTGAAAGGGTTCCTGGGAGCAGACTGGACGCAGGCAGACGTCCACTTCAAGGGTCTCTGGTTTCAGAGGACCACAGCAGGGTTCGTCTCAGGCCCGCGTCACTCCCGTTTGGAGACAGATACACTGGCGTTGAGGCCAGAGCCTGATGACCATTCCACCGAGTGACCACCACCCTGCAGCCTCCCTGACAGCAGAAACAGACCCTGGAGCAAGTTCAAAGGATCCCATTGGGGTCTCGCCAAAGTTCATTTACCGGAGTTCATTCATCTCGGCACCTGATGGGGTTCACTGCGTCTGGTTTCGAGAGGCGTTTCAGTTGAAAGTGCGAGACTTCAAAGGTGGCGACGTTATTATGACTTCTTATTCAAAGGCTTCTTAAACAAGATGTTGTTAACCGCCCCTCTGTGGTGTTTACTCTCTCTCGAGGACCATCCAATCGGCTGCTGATGATGGAAAACATCTATTTCCAGATATGACTTTCCCTCCTATTTGCTCATGAATGGATTCGTGTGATTAGAGGGAACGTTGTGTTAATTGTGGATGGCAGCGCGGATCGCTTTGGTCTCAAACTAAATTACACTAACAAATACCCGTGTAAGTCTTACGAGGCAATGTTCTACACCAGAGCGCCAGATTGCATTATGAACATTGAAATTGAAACAAAGTGGGCTAATAACTCCTCCGGTGACAGAGCCGGCTAAATTGATCATTTTGAATGCTTTACAATATCCATAATGATGCGAGTGGAGTACAAGGTGCTGTGCGTCTGGCTGATGGTGCCGGCTGACAGGTCTATAGCAGCCCTCGCTCCGAGAGAGAGTGGGAGAGCCACATGCACATTGAGAAAAGCCATTACAAGCCCAGGGTGGAGCAGGTGTGTGCGTGGCGCTCCACAGATGGCTGGGAGCATTGTTAATGAGAGAATAGTGAAGTGAAGTCAACTTTTGCAAAATGGTTTTACCAAATGCATCGCTAGTCTGACTCGTCGAAGCAGTAAGAAGTCACACGTATGGTTTCACCGAAAGCAGAGGTAGTACTCAGATCTTGTACTTAAGTTAAAGTATAAGTAGAAATCCAGGTGTATCAATCAATCAATCAATGTTTATTTATATAGCCCAATATCACACATGTTACATTTGTCTCAGTGGTCTTCACAGTGTGTACAGAATATCAGTATGACAATACGACACCCTCTGTCCTCAGACCCTCTGTCCTTAGACCCTCTGTCCTTAAACCCTCTGTACTCAGACCCTCTGTCCTCAGACCCTCTGTCCTCAGACCCTCTGTCCTCAGACCCTCTGTCCTTAGACCCTCTGTCCTCAGACCCTCTGTCCTTAGACCCTCTGTCCTCAGACCCTCTGTCCTTAGACCCTCACATCGTACAAGGAAACACTTCCAGAGAAACCCCACAGTTTAAAGGGACCATGGGAGAAACCTCAGGGAGAGCAGCAGAGGAGGGATCCTCTCCCAGGACGGAAAGACGTGCAATAGATGCCGTGTGTACATCGAAGAGATAATACATTTGCAACATAGGTAGTCCAAATGTTTGGAAATGCATGTGTGTATAATAGGAAGATGAATCCACGAGGATATCCGTCCAGGACCGATGATCCAGGACCACAGCCACGTTTTAAGTGTTGACCCTTTTGTTTATCACTAATCTAATCTAATCTGCAAAGTTACTGCAACAAGTAAAAGTACAATATTTACCTCTGAAATGTAGTGGAGCAGAAGTACCTCAAGTTGAACTTAAGTACGGTACTTGAGCAAAAGTACTTAGTTACTTGCCACCACTGAATAGCACACGGCGGTGCAGTCTCCGTATGAGCAGCTAACTAGCTGAATAACACGCGGCACCAATGTCACAAGTCTAGTCCAAACATGGCAGACCTCATTCATTAATCGCGCCTGATTAAAACAGAACATTTTGCAACACCCAGAGAAACGTGATCCTCCCAGAGTGTGAGACTTCTCCCCGTGCTGAAGTGAGATGATTAAAAGTGCATTACCTGTGTGTGGTGACTCCCCGAATGAGCCATGCTAAGTCGCTTGTTTTCTGCGTTGTGATTAATTGGACTTGCGGAGCCACATTTCATAACACGCGCGTGGTTTCTCTGTCCCCAGTCATCGCCTATTATTAAAGACACATTTTCAATATCTCTCTAGGAGTCCAATTAAGGGATTTCAGTGCGACGGTATTTTTCATTTTAATTACTGTACACCGTGCAAGCGTGGACGCGTTTGCTTATTTATCAAACAACACAACGTGGAATGGAATTCATCAAGTAAACGGATAGTTAGGTTCTGTAATGGCTGCTTCTTCTTGCCTGAGATCCAACGTCTGACGAACAACGGAATAATTTCTCCAGCGGAAAATGCCTACGCAGCGTATTCACGGTGAGACTGTAAATCATGTGGCGGCTGGAAGGATATATCGCTGAATATGTACTGGTGGTATATTGTACATAGATAAAAAAGGAATAGGATTTAATTATTATTGTAATCTTAACAACGTCTGCGATATTACACCCCAGGTTTCTGAATTACAAAAGCTTGTGGGACTCGGCAGGAAACGTATGGGCCGCGCTTTTAATTTCATTTGACCTCATATTGGGCAAACAGTGGGATCCCCTCAATAAGTGGTGTAGTAAAACATAAGTGGATGCCAGCGTTCACAGTCATGCCTCGTGGCCACTGCCCTTCACTGGTGAGCTTGACACTGGCATTCAGGGATTCTCTCTTAATACTTACAAACCCTAAACGCCTCGTCGTCGGAGACGCCTGCACTAGTGTCGGAGTTAAGTGGCCTCAAATTGAAATTTCCTGTGGGTTTGTAGCCTGCATATGGAGCCAATAAAAGTCCTGTGGCCCCGGATAAATGTCCATTTTTTTTTGTGGGTCTGCGGGGTAAGAGAGATGATGACAGTGTCTCCACTCAACATGCAGATATTCTGTGAGTAATCATCTCTTGGAGGAGATTTAATAAATAAAAAACGGTCCTCTTACAGTCCCCTAGCAGCGAGGCCCGCAGTAGTGCGAGGCTTCCCATGGCATCCTGCTTAATGCCCAATTTCCATTCAGCATCCATACCACCTCCTTTGTGTGACCCTGCACATATCCTCCGGGCCTCTTCATTAGTCTCAGGCCCGTGTGCAGAGGCTCTTCAGCAGGACTGCAGCTCAGCCTCAGTCACTCACAGACTCAGAGGCTCGCTTAAAGCAAACATATAACGCGTTCCTCCATTCCTCACTCCCATCCATTTTGAAGTGCTCCAGCAAATCTCTCACACCACTCATTGGCTTGTTTATGGCCGGCTTTTCTGCTCTGATCTCGTCATGCGCCGGCGATGCGAGCGCCGTGCCGGATCATGGCTATAACGGTTTTTTTCCCTGCATTGTTTGGCCGACCACTCGCTGCTACAATTGACCTGCGAGTGGAGCTGATGACCAAAGATGACCGACCCCCGGGGAGCGCGAGTCAGGGAAATCATGCGAGAGATGGAGAGAGAGACAGAGCGGGAGAGCAAGACCGTGCAAGCACACACAAGCACACACTGTGCCGCGCGTCCACACGGTGTGTGTGAGGAGCGAGGCCGCATGCATGCAGCACCAGGCCCTCCTTTCTTCTTGGTTTTCAGGGGCTCCTAGTGAGAAGCTCTGACAGGTGCTGCCACCACCCAGACAGGAGACCCAGCACCGTGCTGGGAGCGCGATCCCAACTTGGCACTGACCACAGCACCAATCACTGCAGCCGCTTTAATCGTGTCACTCTTTGGGGGAAGTGAAAGGCATGGCTGCTCGACCACACTGTTGGGAAAATACTGAATGTATATGAGAGTAGCATGCTACAAAGGTGTCCCAACTGTAGCTGTGAACACGACAGGATGTGTGATGACCTAGACGAGCATCAGGACTGTTTGAGGCAGATGATAGCTATGTGGTTAACATTCAGCCTCTATGGAGAGAGACATATGACAAGCATGCTCATTTCTGACGTGAATCTGAAGTAAACATTGAATACTGCTTTCTATTCCTCCATCTTGTGACTGAGTGACTCCCTCTCTTGGATGTCAGCATGTGAAGGACGCTGCTCAGGAACTAGCTGATGCTCTGTATGTGATGACTCCTTCCCTTCTGGAGATAGATGGGTCCTGAGGTTGAAGCTCAAGCCGGTGACGAGTGAGAGTTAACATTTTTAAGTATTCAGAAAATGTCTGAATTTCTCAAAATGTGGAGATTTAGAGAAAAAGAGTCAGATTTTTGAATAAAATGTCAGATTTTTGAGAAAAAAGTCAGAATTTCCAGAAAAAGTCAGATTTTTTCCAGAAAAAGTCAGATTTTTGAGAAAAAAGTCAGAATTTTCAGAAAAAGTCAGATTTTGTGGGATTTTGAGAAAAAGTCAGAATGTTGCGACTTGTGTACATGACAGGATGTACTGCTTTCTATTCCTCCATCTTGTGACTGTGTGACTCCCTCTCTTGGATATCAGCATGTGAAGGACTCTGCTCAGGAACTAGTCTCTGTATGTGATGACTCCTTCCCTTCTGGAGAGGATCACAGATACGTGGATCCTAAAGCTGAAGCTCAAGCCGGAGACGAGAGATTGTTCGAACACACATGAACCCGTTTATTGTTAGTTTAATACAGCCTCCAGTAGGGATTGTTTTTCTGGGGACTTCATGGGAGTCAAGGTACTTTCGGAGACACACTCTCCCCATGAAACCGTTTTAAACATCTCCGCTGCAGGGCTGCGAGGTTGCACATGGAACACATTACAGATTGAACAAGGATGGGCCAATAAAAGTAGGCCCGAATCAGACAGGGTGGGACTCTCCATCTCCATCACTTGCCTCCAATCATTACGAGAGCAAGTATTCCTCACCGCATCCCACCTTGCCGCTTCCTGTCTGCTCTGTAATTAGCTCAGTCAAAGCTATTGTTTCCATGACAGCAAGAGCCAGCTCGAGGCACGCTAAAAAACACAGACGGGGAAATAAAAGAGAACGAGGAAAAACCACAGACAAGGTGGACATTTTGGACACATGTGTAAAACAGTAATGAGACGTTTCACCTCGCAGATACTCAGTGGCACGCGGTCGCAGGGCAGTGGGGATAAAGGAGGAGATAAAAGGGCCTCGTGGTGCGCCGCAGAGATCAGGGGATGGTGTGAGAGAGGGACGTTAAAAACACCGTGTTGACGAGATTGAATGTGTCAGCTTTCATTCGGAGGGGCTGAGCTCGGGCTGCCGATGATCCGGTGTGGAGTTGTGTTGGAGCGCGGCCAAATATGTGTCCTTGGACGAGTCTCACCGTGGGACTTGGTCCAGACACCCCGTGGAAGGAAGCCCTGCGTAACCACTGCGCTTCAGATGGGATCAATATGGTTGCAAGGGGGGGGGGGGGGGGGGGGATCGCTTTATTTTTGCACCATCAAATGTTTAGTATCAGCATGGTTCTTTTTTAAGACTTAAGTCTGGTCGTGGATCGGACGTTCTTTTTATCGTAGTTTGAACAGTGATGTTATTCAACTTCAGAAACCGGGACACAACGGGAGGACCCGGTGTCATCCTCGTTTCAATTCTCTCTCTCGATAAGATCCTGGTTTCAGAAATAAATTAGTGACAAAACATCATGATGGATATTATTTTCCCTCAGGTTCAAATAAGCATTTTATTAAAACATCCTTCTTCTGCTTGCTTCATTATGTCCCCGTTCACACCAGCTTGAAGAACTTCCTGTAGTTTAACTTTGAACGGTATAAAGTTGTACTTATCAAGTGACCATGTTTCTGCTCATCCTTCTGCTGGCAGATGTGCGGGGGGTAAGCCGTCAGAGTGAAATCATAGGTCTACAGATGTTTTCAAGATGTGTTTTCTGTCAGTTGCAGATTATCCCCTGTAGCAACATCTCATTAAAGGGCAATTTACAGAGCAGCACTGATGTTGCCATCAACCAAAATTAAAGGCATTCATTTTCCATAGAAGTTCATCCAAGTCCTCCACAATAAATGATGTGGCACTTTGTGGGGAATGATTTTCCAAAGTATTATTTTGCAGGAAGAAATTAACTGGCATTAACGGAGCGAGGGGGATTGGACACAGGCTGCAGAAAAAAGATGTGGCCATTTAGTCAGAGCGTGTCGGTGCAGAGACATCGTGCATATTAAGGCCTCCATGCTGGGACCGATGAGGGAAGAGGGAGAGATGGAGCCCTGATGGAGGTTGTGGCACACGCAGAGAGACGGTACACTGGAGGCTGAGGCACTCTGTACTCTCTCTCTGCTGCGGGACGAGAGACAGACATGGAGATTATATTCTTCTTCTTGTGTTAGAACAAGTGAAGGTCAGAGTGCAGTGCAACATGTCTCGGTGTGGGTGTCATCTGTACAAATAATCTTTATTTAAAGTGATTTATCAAAATGTAGATATTACAACAAATTAATTACTAAACATTTATTGAGAATATCTCACTTAGTATTCGACTAATTGTTATTATTTTACTTCATGTTTGTTTGTTGTGCAAATTGTTAAGTGACTGTAATATTACATGTATTATTATTATTATTATTATTATTATTATTATTATTATTATCTTACAATAAGCTAGACGGTGTGTTTAATGAGTTGAAATCAGAATGAGTGTCTGTGTGTTTCACTTCTAATTCAATTCAATTTAAAATTTATTTGAGAAGATTGAAATTCTACTTAAATGCTAATTTATCAAATAAAAATAAGGGAGCCAAAAAGAACATACAGATATATTTCGTCATGTTTGTATCTGCTTGTCTGAGGCGTGCATATTTAATAAATAAAACAATATTATTTAACAAGTAATTCATAAGATTAAGCCTTAAAAAATCATTGGACAATTATTCTACAGTCTGATAATAATAATAATAATACATTTCTAACAGATATCTCTGCCCCCATTTATTTCAGGGACTTCTCACAGACATTAAAACGATCCAGGCCGGATTTTAATACACGGTGATGTCCGTTCTAATTTATGATTGATTATTAAATGGACATCGGGAAGTGCAGCTAAATCTTTGATGTACATTAACATTAATACCATGCCATGGTGTGTGAGCTGTGTGAAGTGTGCGGGCTGCAAGCTGCAGGGATGTGATTTATAGTGATGAGGACGTACTCCTGCAGACCACGCAGGGGACATAAAAAAGTAGAGCATAATATTGTATAGTCCCGTGATTTATGGGAGTATTTATGATTCGGAAACGGTGCAATTAACATTCATAGACTCGTGGTTTGAATACACGCAGCCTCGCATGAAGCCTGAAGGCCTGCGCAGCTCAGCCAGTGCTTTAATTAAATTAGTAAAAATATTATTACATTTCTGGGGATTTTCCCTTGTAATTAAACAACTTTCCCACCCCTGAAAGCAGTCTGAGGCTAAGACCGACCTTTCCTCTAAGTTAAAGGTCTGTCTGGGCGACACAATGTAAGGCGGATATACGTTTAATTGAGTTAACTGGTGAAAAAGACGTCACAGCATGCGGCGAGCAGCCGGCCGCTCGGACTGAAGGCTGCGAGCTCACTGTCTCTCACACACTTGTTTTTGTCCTCAGCTCACACCGTCGGGGCGTCATGCCAAAGCCTATCAACTAAATATCAAAGATGCAGAGTGTCGGATCTGTCCACTCTGCATTTTTACCTTATTTCCTCCAATCCCACCTGCTGTCAGGAGGTTAAGTTATTTAAATGCAGCTTCACACACATGCACGCTCAAAAATACCATTGTCTTTTTTCTGCTTTCATCCTCAAATACGGAAATCATTTGCAAGGAAATTATAGGCCTCGCGAGGGCAGGTCTTTTGCATACTAATTTTGTTAGACTTACCTCCCGTGGTCAGTGTTCGATGTGACCATTAGCCAGAGCACTAGAATTTATTTTTATTCGATTGAAGAGACGGTGTTTAGAGTAATGTGGCGGAGGCACCTTATGCCAGCTTTAAGATAAATGGCTGAGGAGTCTCTTTGTCTGTCTCTGGACTCGGGCCTGCAAAGATCTGCCTCAGGACTGTTTGAGTGGAGACTTGAAGAGATTTAAGGAAAACACGTGGCCTTTGTGCCGGCACAATGGCCCCCTCATCAGGTGCCTCCTCACTGGGAGAGAGCCTCCTTTTCTTATGGAATAATTAACCAACTTGAAACAGGATATGCTCCACCGTCGCTGACCGACTGTCTACATGCTTAGTGCTGACCTTCAGATATATGCAGCCCCTCCCTGTCTGCACCCGGCTCTGTGCATGATAGAATTACACAAGCCCCGTATTTCTACTCAAATTATACCCAGGTTTTTAAAAAGGTGAAAGGAAATATCTTTTACAGGCTAAAAAATAAACACTTATCCAGCTTTGGGATTTGTAAAAAAAAAAAAAGGGGAAGAAGGCAGGGGTGTGAAGCCGAGGCAGGAGAGATTTTACTGCTGGTTACTTTGGGGGGTTGGTGCGTTTGAATGGCAGAAAAGGGGAGGGGGAGACGGCTTCAAAAGCTGCTTACCAGCAGGTGGCGGCAGCAGAGCGCTCCAGCGGCCCCACCCCTCCACATTCTGGGCTGTGGACTCTGCTAATATTGACAGGTGTTTTATCCTTCAGCTCAGGACAAATTAAAACTGTCAACATGTCAGCAAATAAGATATTATTGATCAGCGGAGAGCGGGACTCAAAGCTGCTCTTACATGTAGATTTTAGATGATTATTTTGAAAAAAAAAAAGTCAGAATTGGAGACTGTTTGCCCTCACGTGACAATAACACATTGTTTGTCGAACAGATCTTAAGACGGGCACTTGCTTTGTGATGACGGATCCCCAGCGGTGCCGGAAGATGAATCACACGATGCATTGTTAATTTCCCCGCCGTGGCCCCGGTCCAGGACTCGGTGGGTCAGAGGGAAATGAGCGCTGGACATGGCTGCAGCACTTAAGACATGATGTACGACGGTCATTACCGCAGGCGGGTCAGGAGGGAGCCGGGTCATTCCCGCCACCGGGAGGAACCGCAGAGGAGGCTCAAAGTGTACGGCCAGTTTAGAAAATGCCACTTTCCCTCAGACCTTCACCGGAGGCCCCTGATGGGTGAGCGGTCCCTCGAGACGCCGAGTGATTATTACCCATCCTCACCTCTGCTCTTTGTTCTCGTACAGTGCGCGGCTGCAGCGCTTCTTGCCGCGCTCCGTCTCTCAGAGTTGCATCACAAATAATGGCTTGACATACGTGCCACTTATCAACACGTCTGCAGACAAGTTGGCAAGTCACACATCTATTTCAGTTTGAGGTCTGCTGATTAGCGGTGCAGATACTGGATCCAGCACATGTGTCACTTGCACTCTTCACGTCGGCGTGGTGTAACTCCAGCACAGGAGAAGCGCGGGCTAATTACCGAACGCCTTTTCTTCCACTGCCTCCGACTGAAAGGCAGCTTGACCTTTGCCTCGCGAGCAGAGTTGTGAAATGGCTGTTCTTTGTGAGCGGGGCTTCTGGGTGGCGTAGGAGCCGCAGTACTGGGGCCTCGGTGTTGTGTATGGTGTCACAATATTTGGGGTATCAGGGAGAGCAAACAGATTAGAGCAACGCAAGGTGTGAACGTCGATGAATATCTCTGCCGTGAGATTTCATAGCTTCCGTATTACGGCCTTGTTCAGAATGAAACAAAAGTGTCTGACAAAGTGGAAAGTTAATTGCATTCAAAGCCAGTCCGAAAATGAGAGGACAGCATGGCGAGGAGATTAAGAAGTGAATCAAGCAAGGAGAGGAAAAGGGGAGGAAGGAAATGAAAGGAAATAAGCAAAATGAAATAAAGCTCGGACCACCTCGAGAGCCGCTACAAGCCTGGCATCTGTGTCAGATGTCGGTAATTAATGTCAGTATGTTCCTCGCTGCCACTTGGCTTCCTGTCCTTCGTTCAGGGCAGATCCTAGTAGAAGTGCTCCTGTGTGCGTGCGTGTGTGCGCGCGTGTGTGGGGGGGCTGAGGGGTTAGAAACAGCAGTGGTAGGGGGTGTTAATCCCACTCATTATAATTCCAGTATGTGTCCTGTCCTGGGAAAGGGACTACAGGGGCCCACAGACAAATCTTATCAATATGTATTTCCCCTTTTTCACCTCTCCAAGTGGCCCCTGAGAGCACGGTGGCTCCCGTCCTCTCTGGCTGTCTCTTTGTCTGTCGGCGCACGATAAGACTCATCAGTGCAACAACAACAACTCTTAAATATCATATTTACTTGATTTTGTTGAAATAATAGCCATAAAAAGCTACTGTTACAGAAACACAATAGGTAGACAGGGAAGATACCCTTCTGCACACTGCTTAGTGAGGGTGCTGTCAGTATGATGATGGAGGACATGCGTTGTAATCAACAGCAGGTGAAGACAGCACAGGTATATTAAACTAGAAAGCAGCAGGTTGAGTATTATTTGATTATTGTCTCAAAACGTACATTAAAACACTATATTTGATTGCATGGTATCTAAATTAAAGTGTATGTTGACACTAATGTACGCTGCACCCATTACAGACTCACCTGCACCACAGGCAGCTTTAAAATCGACGACATGACACTACATTCTTTGTTGTTTTTTCGGCATCACACTAAACCTATGTCAAGTGCAGTCTGTCATGTCTTCGGGGAAATCAAAGACTTTAAAGACAGTAAATTATTTTTAATGCTCGCGCAAAAATAATAGGCCATTTCCTAAATGATGTGTCATGCTGGTGCCTGGGATCATCAGGATGCCAGTTCCGCCTCCCTGTTGATCGGCTAATTTGAGACCGAGCGCACCTGGTGTGTCTTATTGCGTGCAAGAAATGGCGCTCCGTCGACCGCCGTTGGTTATTTCCACGCAGAGAGAGCGAGGTACTGACGATGTTAGCATTAACGGCCCATTAAAATGAAGAAGGATGAAGTCACTGCCACGAGAAGTCGCTGCGCCTGGCTAAATGAGAGAGCGGTGAGATAAAGAGGAAGTGGAGCTTTTCAACATGGCCACCGTAATGTCCTGTAATGACCAGCTTTTATAAGCCTTCCACTGAGCGGGGCCTCAGATGAATGCAGACAGGAGCGTGACAGCAGTGGTCTGAATGGACTGCCGTAGGGACCCCGGTGGGGCTTGTTTCAGGCAAGAAGTGGAACATGCAGATGTTAGAAGGATCTAGAACTGTCTCATCATATCCAAGGAAAGCCCTAAAACCTTTCAAAGGGGCTGCAGTGGCTGATGGTTACGGCTCTGACTGTTGCAGTATATCTGCGGTTTATCACTTTCGGAGTGCCGGCTGCTTCCAGCGGAGCGTCAGCAGCTTATCTTTTCAACAGGTTTTTGTCGGGGTTGTTGTGGACCGGCGAATCAGGGCAGGCTTAGTGAAGGAGCGGAGCGCAGTTTGGGGTGGCGCCACACCTCGCCACTAATTTCAGGGTTAGCAGAACGCCCAACAGGAGGACAGCATCGCCATGGCAACAGTTAACAGCTAAAAGCACTGTCTCCAATCTGATAGGGGCGCCGGATAATCAGTCATCACGGCACACAGCAGTCTTTTGCAACACGGGGAAATGGAGGTGACCGTTACATCTGGGTTTTTCACCTGTTAGAACATTTCATTTGCACCACACTGTATCTGCACGGCCCCTCTTTCTGTTTGCATCTCCTATTATTTAGCAGAACGCACGGAAACAATAGCTTTATCCATTTGTCTTTTTCTCATTTATTCCTTTTTCTGTAATAAAAACACGTGCTTTGCAAACCAACTAAGCACATTTACCCGCTCCACGTCCACGTACTCGATATTGAAATGATTCCTTATCTTCCCCGTGCATACAAGTGATATAAAAAGCGAATGGAGAACGTGAGAGTAGATGAGAAATCGCAAAGAGGGAGTGATAGTCAGTCGGGGGCAACCACAATACGTTTTCCATCAGGATCTAGTCAATTTATCAGAGGGGGAATGTTATTAGCTTCCCGATAGCTTCAGGAACGCATGTAGGTATTTCCCTCCCCATCAGTCTCCTTTATATTTTTAGATGTTTTTTTATGTGAACACAATGGCCTCTATATCAAACATTTTAAATGATGCTTGAAATACCAGTCACTTGACTTTGATGTCACAGGCAATTAAATCCAACCTTACCCCTTTCCACCGTTAATAACAGCAATCTCGCCCGGCCTAGTGCCTAATTAATATGTGCTATTTGTCACTTTTGCCTTGACACATGTATATCAAAGTGGGGGTGGGAGAGAGCGGCTTGAAGGGTGAGGAGGTGGGTTTGGAAAGGAGGAGGGAGTGGGAGGTGGTGGGAGAGTGCTGGGCTTTCGGTGGCATCTCCATGCTGCAGGTGAGCTGTCACTTGAGTTCATAAAGCAAGATATTTAGATAGCTTTAAGATGAATGCTATAAAGCAGGATATTCATACGATTACAAAAAAAGTTCATATTTTTGATTTTATAAAATGGAAATGTGCTTATTTTTGCATGTAATGTCATATTTCGACACAGCGGGTGCTTTATTTTGCAGTTTTTTTTTCACGTAATTTTGTGAAATCCTCACCCTTCACTGGAGTTTGACTGTGGCGAAGCGTTGCTTATAATTACCCGTGTGTGTGTGTGTTTGTTTGTGCGCGTGCATGCATGTCCATTGTGCATCTGAGCACATGCCTCGTCATTGCCAGTTTCCACCGTGGCTCTGCGGGGCGGCGGAGGGGCAACGCTGCAACGTTGCAATGAAATCAATGATCCATGCTTCTTTAGATGTGACCGAGAAACTAAGTTGTCATCTCGTCCTGAAACAAAAGGGGGGACGGGGGGGGGGGCTGTGAAGATTTCGGCGCACATGTGCCAGTGTGGCTCTCAGTGGGGTCAGCAGACAAACATCATACATAAACATCCACACTGTACATCTCCGTCTCGCCCCCCCCTCCATCCTCTCCTCACTTTCCGCCTGAAACCCTCACACGCTGCCAGCCTCTCACATCTGTGCCGAGAATGGATTGCATCCCAGAGCCCTCTGAGTCAAGGATTCACTTGTAAAGAATGCAGTTTTATTGGATGAACAGACTAATGTACCATGCAATGTAGTTGCACTCGCATTTTATGCCACATTGAAAGAGTCAATTAATTTGCATAATTCAAACGAGCTCGTATCACCACTCTGAAGGCATGGCTGGGCATCTTGGCGAGTCACGTCAGCGCCTCCACTTCTGATATATTAATCATTCCTGCCGTACAATTAATTACATTTATGACAATTTGAACCCTCGTCCCACCCACCGGCCCGGGCCATTTCTCCAGCCGGGCTGCAATATCAGAGCGTCCTGATGAAACCCCGGTGATTTAGTGAACACCTTAACACAGAGCCCACGCCTCGGGCTGAATGAAATTAATATTTTGTTTCCCATCTGGTGGAATCAGCAGAATTAATGAGGGAAGGCGGCCCGTAGCTACGCACAATCCAGGGATCAATCTGCCTCTCTCTGGCTGCGACTCTTTGCTGGAGGTGTGTGTGACGCTGGGGGGGGGGGGGGGGGGGGGGAGACAGTGGGTTGTACACTTCTATACAGTGGGTTTATCTGTCTCCCTCGATGGTGATCACTACTGTACATGAGCAGGGCCAGCCTACTGATTATCGTTCTCCGTCCTGTCTGTCTCCGTGTGTACAGCCTCTGAGGGGCAGCTGTCTCAGAGCGAGGTGGCGAGGGGCGTTACGGTGGCGATGAGCGGAGATAGTTTGGTTTCGAACAGCTCAGCATCTGGGCTGCATGTGGTCGCTGTCGCCATGGGGATGGCTTTGGGTCAGAGGGGCTTTTGATGCTGTCAAAACAGCGAGAGGTTGCAAACTCCCTCTGGTTCAGATTCGTCCAACATATTAGATTTCTTGTGATTGCAACATGGCAACATACAGTTTACATACTGTTGGGGCTAAAGCACTGCTTTCCTTTTCTCCACTGCATGCTGGTTGTTGTCAGTCCTGCTGACTATACGGCTGCACATGTACGCACATATGTAAGTAAGTGTGTATGCGTATATATGAACATGGGTAAAATAATCTCTCTGTTCGAACTATGACAAAATATGAATTATGAGTGATGGCTTTGAAATCAGCTTTGATTCAACTCTAAATATATTACCGTCAACTTTTTTGTTTTGTATCACAGTTCAACGTCCCAAGCATAAACGGCAAAAGGCACAATAATAGGTAAAACGATATTTATGTACTTTTTATATATATATACGGCAATACAATATTTATCCAGAATTATTCGGAGATAGACATTACCACTTGTTCAAATACTTGCAGGTCATTGCATCATGACTGTGGCTGCACACGTACATTACATAGGGAATACATCACATGTCCATTTCATCTATTCATTTGTGTCTGGGATGCAATTTGGCATTTTAGCCATTTACCAGAGAGGGGGGAGACAGAGAGACAGAGAGAGCACTTGTATGACAGAATAGGCACTCCCACAGTGTCATCCAATCTGGGCACCCCATTACCTCCTTCTCTTGCCCCATGTGTGTGTGAGGACCTGTCTGTGTCTATATGTGTGTGTGTAACCCCCCCCCACCCCCCCCTGTCTGTCTTGCCTGCTCCACGCAGCGTTCTGCCGCCTGGAGAAGGTGGTAGTCGTCTCTTTGAAGTATCACTTCAATTACGGGGTTTAACCCCACAGGTCAGCCCTTGATTATTTACACAAAGCTGGTGTAATTCTGCTGGAAAGCCTCGCCTTTGCCATGAATACAAAGCCGGGCTTCAGTCCTAATGGAGTGAATTTCACATGGGCACTCGTCCCGCTTTGACCTGCGTCTGATAGGGTGTCATCGTGTTTGGACCGTTGCACCACCCTAAATGTAGACACAAACATATGTGTGAGAGATATGCGTGAAGTCTACGGATAAGCATGCGGAAGCAGAAGCAGCTAATGCTTTGTTAGCTGTTTTGGAATAAGTAGAAAACCTCCCGGATGGGTATTCTATTTCTGATGATGGCTATGATTGACGTGCACCTTCAAAGCTTTTTTTGTTCACATTGAAAGCTTGTTTATGTTTTTTCTCTGCTTGGCTTGTCTGATAAATCGAGGCCATGTAAAAACTGATCTTGCCAAAAATGGCATTGAATAATAGATTGTTTTGTTGATCAGGTTGCTGTTTACTTACCCTCTTAAATCCCTATTCTGTCTCCTCTCAGCTGGTGGCCGTCTATTGACTTGTTGTTATTTTTTCATGAAGTGAAGTGGGGGCAATACGGAGTGCTGCTATCACGCCTTCTTAAATAATATAAACAGCAGAACAAGAGGAAGAGGGGTACGGTCTAAGTCGTTCCCTGTTAGTTCATTTCAGCCGAGATGGCCCTCGTTCACCGGAGCGTGATGCGTGCAATGAAAATACGAGGGTCCTCTTCTCTCCGCGGCCCTGTGTGCACACCACCCCCATAAAAGTTGCAACTGCCAGCTCAGGTGGAAAAATGTTGCAGAGTAAAAGATGTATTCAATAAATAGAGAGGGACAGCATGGGGCCTGGGGAGAGTGCGCATGAGACGGAGGTTTGGAGAGTGGGATAATGGACGGGAAGGTAGATGGGGCATGAGTGTACATTAAACAGTGGTGCTTGACGCCTGTGAGAGGAAGCATGCCACTGGGAATATAACTCTTAACTAGCATTGTCTCCTTTCAATTTAACGGAGGAACCGGGCCTGTCATATCATTCCATTTTAAAGGAAGATATCACTGACTTTCAGCATTCAAATGGGTTTCTGAGATGCATCAGCTGGTGTAATGTGCAGCTGTTATCGTCCACACATGGGCTGGGGAATGATAAACAAACTATCAGGGAGATATGTCAGGGGCATGAATAACCACAAAGCGATATAAGATCTAAATTGTCAGAGACTATTATATAAACTAACGATAGATACGGGGGTTGTGTTACGTCACAAGAAGCGATACTTCGGTACCAAGACGATGCAAACTTTCTGAAAACATGAAATGTGGCGCTCCTTTTTTCTACTTTATCAACTGTATCGCGCGTCCGGGCTCCGATACGCGATGTATTACAAGTACAGTTCACGCATTATCGACCATTGTAGGGACGCACACTATTTCTACCTCGATAACGCTAAATGATGGACAATGAATCCATGTAGACATCGGCACAAGGAAAGCTAGTTAACGCTAACCGTTAGCAGCCGGTAAAACTGAGGTTTGATAAAGTTGAATTAAGATGCATTCAAGCTCTAATCAGTAAAAATGATGATTGGCGACATGTGGAAATAGAGTTTAGGTAAATGTTTGAAATGCAATATAATATATATGAGAGAGACAATTGTGACTTCCTTAAAAAAGCAGAATGCAAAGGTGTGTACATGTTAGAAAGTATAACAGAAGTTTAATTATTAATAATATTACACGCATACGAAACGCAAACGAACCGAATACTATATCAAAAAAGTCTTCCGTTCACACGAGACCGCTCGGGAGCGCTAGAGACGCTGTAGTACATATGCCGGGCCTGTAGGTGGCGCTGTACTTTCGCCGCAAAAGCAGCGAAGAAGACCCCCGAGCGCGGTTGCCATGGTTGCCCTTCTGTTTATGCCCCGTGGTGGATTTAGTTCATTCTCCATGTGCACTTGTTGCTGATGGTTGTGGTAGAGGAGTTGTGGATGTTGCACTAACATCTGTAGCATGTCAGTAGCTACTGACGGTAGCTACTGACATGCTACAGCAGTGAGCGGGAGAGGCGGGGCTACGGCTTCATCGTTATCAGGAAATGATCGTATAGGGCGTACACACAGAGCGGTTTGGCCCCAAGAGCGTTCCGTTATCGTTTGCGGGGTCCGTTTCCACGTTTCCGTTACGGCCTCGTGTGAAACGGGAAAGATAAAAGTAGCGGATACAACCGTTTGCGTTCTCGTGTAAACAGCACCTGAGAGTAACGAAAGATTGCAAGTGAAAACACGGGTAAAAGTAATGGAGACGAGGTTGAAACGTCCAGCTTCTGCAACTTCTAGCATTAGTAATCCACTTTAATCTAAGCAAGGCAAGTGTATTTGCATAGCGCCATTCAACAGAGCAAATCACTTTAAGATAAACTGGAACAAGACGGGTGGTGTCAGAGCCGGCGCTCATCTTAACTACACAAGTATATAGCATGAAGAAGTGGGGCCTTCATGTCTCACAATGAGGATGATTACAGATGGAATTTGGGCATGAAAGATTTGCTGTAATGCCAATCCATCACGCTGATACGTAGCTGTCAGGGAGAGAAAGTGCTATTGTAGTCTTCCTGCCACTGGGTCTGCCACCCGAGAAAGACCTCATATAGAGGACAAGTGAGTCAGTCGCTGTGTGGCGACGACAGCGTGAATACTGAAGAGAATGACAATCATTTGAATCTTTTGTCCAAGTTTCCGCAGAATATAAAGAGAGATTCAAGCAGTGTCATAATTTCCAGTGTCTGATTGACTGGAATCGCATAAAGAGCAGTTTTTAGAAATGGATGATTGTGTCCGAACTATTATCCCGAGACACATTTCCTCCAGCCCGTTCTAAACTTGAATAACATAAACAGCTGGCCGCCTGCTTTGCTTTAAAACGCAGACCAGTCAACACGCCGCAGAGCTGAGGACCCACAATGTCCTGGTGGCATGTCTTTGTGTCACCAAATCACATTCATTACACCTCCTTCCGTCTATTTCAGACAAGGCATCAATTTGGAGATGCGAGGTATCGCGGTGCAGAACATGTCACATTTCCCCGTCAACGGCGCCGGTGTTTGTCTTTCCGAGGCCGAGGTAAAAGGAGTGGCATCTCTGCCATCTCTCCATTCCCCACGGAGATATTTGAGTGCGAGATGAGTCTCTCCTCCATGCTGTGTACACCGAGAGAAAAGAGAATTGGTGCCGGTGCATACACACTTCGGAAGAATAGCAAGTTTCCCCCCACCAATGGAAACGGAGAAAAAGTATTCAATTTGCAGCGTCTGCTCCGCTTCAATAATTCATTTTATTTGAATGTTTTATCAGTAAACCGTGTTATCTGTGGAAGCGTGGATGTGGCATTGCAGAGGGAGATGTCAGCTTTCACAAACAATGATGTTGACGTAATGTCCACACAGTCACCCCATTAGGGCGTGACCTTTAACCCACAAATATTCCACATGTTATTCCTGAACTTGTTAGCACCGGATGATTTAGCTTTAGCTGCTCTGTCCAGATTAAAACCGACTGATGTTGGCGTTGAGGAAATGGAATTATGACGATTCCTGTGCACATTGCAGTTGTCGCCTGAAGACAACCGCCTAATAGGATCAAAAACGAGGCAGCAGTGATTTCCGCCGAGCAGCCCAGCTTTATTAACATCCCTTTTATCTCTGATATCATCAAAAGGCTATCATCAACTAAAAGTTAACAGCACAAACCCTGAGCTCCTCGATCTCCTGAATGCGACGCACCATCATTTGCCGTGTTTTTTCTGGCCCCGTGACTGATTATCATTACCTTTTCTTGCAAATACCATGCTCATTACGTTAGTGTACAGCCAAAACATTAGTAGAGGGAGCCTATCTCTCTCCCATGAAGGGGAGAGGGGAGGAGAAGAGCTATGGAGGCAGATTTTCCCCTAGCCTCAGCAGCCAGCCCTGGCGCGCTTGGCTATTAACCACAATGAACATGGGCTTTGTTATTAACATCTGTTCATCAGGGATCGGGCCCAGGCCTAATCACCCCTCACACCTTCTGTTTCTGCACAAGAAGAGAGGCAATCAAGGGCATCATTTGGCAGCTGGCTGGAACTACTAATGCTTTTCTCTTGCTCTGCTCCTGCCCCCCCCTCTCCCTTCATCGCCTCTCCTCTCTTCACTGCCATCATTTTTTCCTCTATTTTCTCCCCTTATCCTCAAAAAGATGTCTCTCCCATCCTCTTCTGGGATTATGGTATTGGAGAACACACACACAGACAGGCTTGCGAAGAACAACATGGACATGGACGGACACACACACACACACACACACACACACACACACACACACACACACACACACACACACACACGCACCATGTATACATCACTTCAGGGGACATTACATTGACTTACATGCATTTCCTAGAGACTTATCCTAACCTTAACCAGAACCAACACATGCCTAACCCTTACCCTAACCCTAAACCTAAACCTAACCAAGTCTTCACCCTAAAATTAATGATCCCCCATGACTTCCAATGTGTCCCCATAAGGGAGACGAGTCCCCACACCGTGACTATGTAAACAGATGTAGGTCCCCACAAGTATAGTAATGCTAGTCCACACACACACACACACACACACACACACACACACACACACACACACACACACACACACACACACACACACACACACACACACACACACACACACACACACACACACACACACACACACACACACACACACACACACACACACACACACACACACACACACACAGCAGCGGAGAGTGAACCTTTGATAGCTGCAAGATGGTAGATGTACTGATGGCCGTAACAGTCCGGCGCCATGGGTGGTTCACATGATCTCAACCTCATCTCGGTGTCTCTCGCCCGATCCTCCCACTGTATCGCCAGCAGATGTTCGCGGGTTCATATCAGCCCCCAAACAATGTTCAGACAGGGTGTGAGGGAGAAAAGACACACACAGGAAGAGATGGAGAGAAAGATGTGAGATCCAACAATGGCGAGAAAGCCGGGAGATAATAGCGAGATCGACGGATTACCAGTGGGAGATGCTATACGTCAATAAAAGAAAAGAACCAAGCTGCAGATTCATTCCCCGAGCTACGAGCATATAGGTTTTTCTGAACATAAAATATGTGATACAACAAGAGCAGTAAACTATCGAGTTACTACTTTTTCTGTTTTAGATTGCAATTTCTGTCCTGATTTGTATACTTTTGGACGGCTCTGGCTACTGTGCACGTGTGTCTGTGTCAGTGCCGCTGCGACCATATGATGTGTATCTTTCTGCTGCATCTTATGCCAGAAATTGCAGCATTTGTTGTCGTCGGATGAATCCCTTTGTCAGCTCCGGCCCTCTCGAACACATTGTGTCTCCTTCTGTTACCCACAGGAAGGAAGGACTGGGGCATCTGTGTTTGGGTAGGCTATGTCTAAATCAGCACTCCTTGTCCTATCGCAGTAAGGCAACACACACACACACACACACACACACACACACACACACACACACACACACACACACACACACACACACACACACACACACACACACACACACTCTCTGAATGTCTGTTTCTAACCGAGAACAACATGTCCTCTTCTGTCTCAGTAGAGGGGCTTCGCCACACAAAGCCCTTTCATGTGTGGATGTGGGTCTGTGATGGCTGTCACATTCTGGCTAAGTTCTCCAGGGCTGTCAGCTGGAGATGATGTTTACCAGGACGCTGCTGTCAATCACAAACGTTGCTTTTACTGATAATGCTTAACACTATTTATTTGCTGCTAAAAGGTCGGCGGTCCAACTTAATCACAAAAAACTGTATTTGGGCACAAAAAACAAAACGGTGCAATTGTTGAATCCAATTTGATCAAATCATATCTGACTGTCAGTTTCCAGCCAAGTAAATGGAGAACGACGTGAGTCTTGTAACACACACATTATACATTGACTAATGTATCCAGAGCCATCCAGCTTTAGCCTAATTTCTTTAGGACTCTTTGAACATGAAAGGTGGGGTAGGTAAGTTTGAGAAACCGGCTCGAGATCGCTAGAATTTGAAAATACACAACCGGAGAAAATCTGCCACTTCCTCACAGAGCCCCTCCCCCAACACACACGAACGCGCACATGACCAATGAGGGCACGAGTTAATTGTGCCCCGATGGAAGGCTGACAGGCATAGGCCATTGTTGTACTTTTTACAGCGCCACGGCTTCTACAGATGACATTTTTTATGGATTTGTTGTCAAAGCACTTCAGATATTCATTGCTATCGGGATGTTAAGAGCATTCCATGGAATATAACAAAAAGTGTATCTCGAGCCGGTTTCTGAAACTTACCTACCCCACCTTTAAGCAAGTCACAGTCGAGGCACACCGTACGGATGTGATCCTGAAATTAGCATACTACGGCCCCTTTAAAGAGAACCCAGAAAAGAGTGACAGGTTTTTTGACCAACAAAACCAGGTACAGCTAATGTAGCTACGAGCTGCTAGCCTCAAGCAGTCACTTATTTTCCAACTCCACACTCCAACATTTTTAAGTGTAGTTTTCTGCCACAAACCGCGGTGACATTTCACACAGCAACCTCTGGAGCCACAACAACTTATTTTTTTCACATCACCAGTACTTTTAGTGAATAATTTGATGTGTCAACTTCACAAGTTTTACATTAGAATAACTGATGCACAAACAAATTGGTTACTGTTGTAAGTGATGCATATTTGTATGAATAATATGGGCGAAGTATATCATGCCGTAAGTGGTGAAATATTAAGTTGTGATTTTACAGAGATTAAGGTCATCATCGATCCCAATCAAGATGAAATGCTTCCTAATTGTCTTCAGATATCTGCAGTCAGATCTGCCTGAAACACGCTTCCTTACAACATTTAACATACACACAAACACGATACCATCTCCAACACCCCCCACCATGTGAACCACTGCTAAGCGTGAACAGGATTTGTCAAATTAGCCTGCTTGCAGCATCACTTTTAACGAGGTATCAGGTCCTCAAGGTCATTTCCGTTTCTCCAGCTTGTGTGTACGTCTGTGTGCGTGTGTGTTTTCTCTTCCCGTCTGTTTGTTTGTGTTCTTTTTCTTAATTGAAAAAACGTTGACTCAGGTTGTCTCCATCTGTTAAGCGAGGAGCAGCATGACCGCGAATAATTATGACCTTTGCAGTCTGTCTTTTCCCAGAATGCCGTGCGTTCCGTCACGAAGAACAGTGCTCGTGATGGGAAAAGAGAAAAGTGTTATCGCACTTTCTTTATGAATACAAATAGATGACCCGAGGATACCGTGCGGCCATTTAGAGAATCGACTCTGAATGTGTGAACACTCGTCTCGTCGTCTTCCATAGTCATGTTTGTCTGTAATTCATATTCCCTTCACTCTCTTTTCCCATTTGTAGCCACAGGGGTCAAAGACGACGCACTCGCTTCACGTTAGTCAACAATAGCTTTTTGGTCGCGGCTCACAACGTGCACACTTACCTCCACGGACAAGGGTCGTCAATTTTATTGTTTAAGAGTCATTCTGCCTCACATTTATTGACTCCATTTCCTTTCATTTCTTGACCTAACTACCCGTTCAGTTCTCGTCTCCTATTCACTCGATGGCTTCAGTGCATATGTATTCGCCAAGCAAGACCTCTCTCGTTTCCAGCGCTCGTCTCATTCTTCACGGACAGTTCTATTTCTGTAATGGTGCACGGTCAACCATTATTCCTCCAGCACACATGCGTCTGTCTCCGGCACACGCCCGTTCACAGATGGAGCTTTTCACCTTGGTGTCGCCTTGTCCTCAAACCTCAAACCTCCGCTAACAGAGCTAGCGCAGATAGCCGAGCTAAACCTCCACCCACATAAACACACTGGGACTCAATGGGAGGAAGCATGCCCACAGTGGCAATGATAACAGTGGGACTGGTCTGGGCCCACATAGCCAGGGGAGTGCTACTGTCCCTCCTCTGTCAAAGTAAAAACAGTGAGGTGCTAAACACCTTCCATCCCGGCAGTGGCGGGGGGGCTCCCAATGCCATTAGAAAAAAGTGTGGCGAAACACTTGGAGTGTCAATTCCTCAGGCTGGTTATACTGCAAGACTGTGAGTGTCCGGGGAGGCCATCGTCACGCCAGTAGGACAGAGAGACAGGGGGCTCTGGGAATTAGATATAGAGGGTCATGCAGAGATGTGGGGGGGAGGTGTACTGAGCTGCCGTATATGTGGTCTGACCCCAGGATTTAACTACCTACCGGCAGGCGGGTGTAGAGAGGAGCCCACCTACACAAACAGTGGCTGGTGCTAATGACTGTGCATGCATTAACACACACACACACACACACACACACACACACACACACACACACACACACACACACACACACACACACACACACACACACACACACACACACACACACACACACACACACACACACACACACACACACACACACACACACACACACACACACACACACACACACACACACAGGGGCTCACGTGATAACAGGGAAAAGTAGACCGGGCCTTGATGGGTTAAATGGCCTCGTCCCCCCTGTGTTGAGGGGGAATGTGCTCCTGTGCTGTGAGCGATGGCTTCCTCTCTCTGGGGCTCCAGCATGGGGCCAGACTGGTGGCTGTTAGCTGGAGATGGATGACTTCTCATCCTGCCTCTTCCGACAAGTAGAGAGCACGGGCAGAACACAACACGGAGAGCCTGAGCATGCAGCCAGGGGTAGCACACAGCCACACAGTGGACGGTGCTGAAGGAAAACAAAACACATCACGAGATTAATCAGCTTTAAGATGGAGATTCTGCTTTAACTAAAGTGTTCATTCCTTTGGTTTGATCACAGGGTGTATAACAGCAATGCAATGCATACGATGCGGGGGTTACAAGTCGATATATAGTCATGTATTAATATACTGTGAGCAAGGAGGTACATAGTTAGTTTTACAGGGAAAGTACTACAAAATAATACCATTTAAACATGATATTCTTATTTCTTTTTCTACATCAAACCTGAGAAAACATTTTAGTAATGCCAACATTACAATTCCTATAGTGGGGTAATGGAAGGCTATGAATAATGGGGATTATGTTAAAACTACTAAATTAAATTAGTAGTTGAGCATTACATTTTTATATTTGTATGTGTTTTTTATTTATTTATATGTTTCTAGTTATTGTGCTTTTTATTATGTTTTTCAATTATTGTTTTATTATCGTACTCCCATTGGGTTATTCACTATTGTAGTTACTGCCTGCCCTGTACAGCACTTTGTTTTAAATGTGCTATATAAATAAATAAAGATTGAGATTGAAAACAATTAACAAAATAATGTATTCAATATTTATTATCTATAATTACATAAACCTGCAAAAACGATTTTTTTATTGGGACATGTTTAATGTATTATGTTGACATTGATTGACTGAAATTCATCCAACATCATAGAGCAAGTCTCCAACAGAACCGCATTGCGCTCGGCCCATGTGCGAGACCACATGAGTTACTGCGACCTCATCTTCCCTCTACACGGTCCAAGAATGGAGGTCACCCTCAAAGCCCAGTACAAAGAGCGGGCTGATCCCGCGGTGTTGACTTTAACATAACGTCCCGCCTCCCCTGCGCCGTGTTCAGAGACGCCTGAACAATGTATCTAAAGTGAAGTTCTCCCAGCAGGTGGAGGTTCAAACGGGTCCCAGACCAGAGGCTCCTCGGGAGGGATCGGATGGCTGCTGCCTGAAGGCCTGGCCATAGTTTGACCCGCACTAAAACACAGGCCTGTTCCACCCCATTGCTGCTCTCCCCCTGCTGAAACAACACCCAGGGAGAGTGGGAGCCTGGGCCCGGGTGCAGACGATGTGTGTGTGCGGCTGTGCGTGGTGAACGAAGGGCATGTTAAGGTGTACGTGCACCTGAACACACTGACCCAACGTTGGGTAAACACACACATGACCGCCTTGTGGGCTTCCTGCTTTGAACTTGTGTGACGTGCAGCTGGATGAGTCGGTGAACAAACACATGACCCGTGAGCGTGAAGCATTCTTCATGCGAGGTCAAACGTGTCGTCGATCTACATGAAAGCTGGAGCATTAGTAAAGTTTCATCTGAGAAGTTATCCAAACTTCCATGAGAACTTCAGTTTCGCTCGGGAGGCAGATCGTTTCTCCATATGCCTGAAGATTGCGTTGAGTCCTCCGAACACAAGGTATCTATAAGGCGCTGCGAATAGGTCAGACATGTGATAGGGCAGCGACTAGTGAACATCTTAACGGGTTGATGGCCACCAGCTGCTAGGCCCCGCCCTTTGGTCATTGACTGATGGGCCAAACTTGACCTTCTCTCCGAGCAGCGAGGGGCACGGGGCCGGGGGATTGAAAACATCCTCTCGGAGTGATGGCTGTTTCAGCGGCTGGAGACACGAGAAACATGGCCTGCCAGTCACCCGCTCTCTGCTCCATCAGAAAGAGCCAGCAGTGGCATGCCAGACATGTCGCCCGTGCGCCAGGCAGACTTCGCAGGCCAAGCTGAGCCAGCAGGACGCCGCACTCCACTTACCTGATAGAGTTAACAGAGAGGGAGAGGCAACGAGAGGTTTTAAAGACCGACTATTGCGATACTACGTTGTGTTCTGCAGCTGAGCCGGCTGCACACGCTCAACGTGGTGTATTGTGGGTTCTGCTTCTTGGATTGTGTCCAAGATTCAGCAAGACATCTGCTCTATTCACAGGAATGCCACAGCCTGGCGACTGACAAATAGAGACGAATATGCACACTGTATGTCTCTGTGCGGAGAGACAGGATATTATTAGCACATTATGCTTTATTACGATATGAGAGAGGACTTTCTGTGCATGCTAAATCATTTTTCAGGCCTCTGATTAAGCAGCAAGATAAAAAGCGTTTTTTATTTGACACAGCCAACATGTATTTGAATGTGCAAGGACATCATTGGCCGTGGCTGGGATTGCTTTGCTTAGGGGTAACATGCAAGTTAAACAACAACATTGAGCTAAAGATATTGCTCCCGATGCATGGACTTCTATAGGCGCTCATCGTATACACTATTCTATGATTTTAGGAAACCCTTGGAAGAAGAAAAGGGGGCAGAGTGAAAGCGGGAGACAACAGTGAAAGTGCCTTTGATTGTAATTGACAAAAAGCCAATTTCGGGGGCTATGGGTTGTATGTGGGTCGGATGTTTGATTTGCCGTTGATTTGCAGAGTCCCGCAATTTAAAATCAGCAACTCTTAAATGCTTTCCGACGTGATTTTTCTTTTTTTGGGATTCATTAGTCTGAGACGGAACACACACAACTAAAAATACATGTTTCTCTGCAACTTCAGATGTAGTCGTAACCACGTATTGCTCGTTTGAAGGATGGACCGTGTGTGGGAAAGTGAGCGATCTGACGCTGATTACAGGGACTCTAATTCGAGCCACCTCAGAAAAAAAAAATCATTGGCTTTTCCATGTTTTCAGGCGATAACGAGGAGCGCGGCGGGTCAGAGCGCGGCTGTAGTCGGTGGTGACCTAGCTGGAAAAGTGAAAGTGTCAAAGGGAGGTTTCTCTCAGTGGAGAAGCAGGTATGACAGCGCAGTGGAAGCAGCCATCAGTGGATTGGGTTGAGTTAGCCACGTATAATGTTAAAGGGGACATCTCCTGATAGTCATGCTCGAGAAACGGCATGAGAAAATGATGTGCGCCCAGGTGGTCAAATGCTCTTTTTGTCTCTCAGCAGACAACCAGTGCTGCTTTTATTGCTGTTCATCACTTTAAAGGAGGACCCATGGCGGGTGTTTACGGTTCCTCGCTTCCCCTCCGTCCAAAACGAGCAGGGGCTTTTGTTGTAAGAGGAGAAAACTTGTAAGGGCTTATGGTATATGGCGTGAATATATGGCGTGTGAGTAATAAACCATACCTCTATTCACGTCGAGCTGCTTGGAGTCCAGACGTCTCCACATGCCTCTCGCGAAGACCCCATATGGGCACCCAATTTCATTTATACAAGGACAAAAAAGAACACTCAATTTATTTGATGCCATATTATACGTATGCAATGGTGGTCCTATGGGGAACATATTATTGCCAGTCATTAGGCGCAGATTAATACTTACATAGATATACATAAAGCCCAACATAATGATATTGAGTTGGCATCCATAAATTGTGGAGACATAGTGTCGGCAGATAGAAGGCATATGGCCGTGGTAGGACACTGCTCCTTTTAATTGAGCAGCAGAGCAAGCAGTCCATAAAGATGCCAAGACATAGTTAAATATTTATGTAGATGAATGGAGTAATAAATAAATGGTTAAATGAATAATGGCTCGACTAACGTGATCGCAATAGATAAGTCATGTTTTATTCAGGATGCCTAACCCGAGTCGTTTGTTTAAATTGTCTCTAAGTTAAAGCAAAGACATGGTATTTTGGCAGAAGTGCATTATCAATTATTAGTTTTTTATAGTAGCGTGCTGTTATTAAAGTTGTACAAAGTTTCAGGCCTTTGGTTTAAATCACATATCTATATAATAAAAAAAAGAAATCTGGTTGTAAAGCCTGAGTTAATCAGGACGGCTTCATATTGTAATATTCCTCTATCTAACAAAACCATGTCCTCCCTTTATAGCTGGATGAAAGTCGCCCTGTGCTTTTCTTCTGTGGGGATATTGTGTGTCTCCGGACTCCCTGCTGAGCTTGACCAGATTGCTGTTCAGGCGCGCCCTCTACAGGCCGGAAGTGGAACTGAGCGCCCACGGGCAAGAGGACATAATGCAGAAATGACTATGAAAAGATACAAGGAGGTTTTTTTAACGAGAAAACATTTTGATATTAACTTTTCTAACAAAGTCCGAAATGTGCTCGGTGTTGTTCCTGCGTCATGCTCCGAGACCCTGAGATAGTACAACTGTCAGCAGCACACACACTTCCCACTGTGAAGTCAGCGCCACAGCAGACATGAAGCTGTCCACAGCATGCCACCAGGACTCACTCTTTGTCCTTCAGACTCTTCCCTCTGCTACCCACGGATGGAAAAAAATATGCTATTGTACCATAATACAGTCACAGATACTGCGTCTCCTACCAAGAGATCCACGTGAACCAGAGTCACCGTGAAGGAACACGTGTGTGTGGTTATTCTGGAGAAAATATTCAATGTCTTCTATAATGAATAATAATGTAATGATGGCGTTGATCTCCCTGGGGCCCACTTCAAGAACTTTACTTTACACAATAATTTGACAATATTTGCAAAAAGGCAGTGTAATCCTTTCAGGTCCCGTTTGGTTTAAGAAAGAAGAAAACCTCAGCATGATTTGCCTGCAGAAACGGCGTGACATTTTGGTGGGGGAACTCAATTTCAGGGGGTTGTTGTTTGTCCTTGTTTGTCTGTGTGTTGCCGAGTGTGTGTATGGCCGAGTGTGTGTACCCTTTGAAGGCGATGTCTTCCCCCGTGTGTCTTTATTGTGGGGCAGCTGAGGCCTGTAGCTCCGTCCAGCACCCAGACACCAGCTGCACCACTGCCGGCTTTTGATGTCCGAGGCTGGCCAGCCCCTGACCGGAGACACCGAGCATCCAGCGAGCGTCTTCGGGAAGACATTTCAAATAAGCCAGAAACAAGTCCTATGTTTTTATTATCTAACGGGAGAGGAGAATGTGTTTGATATCTGTGGACAAAAAACAAGCTGTTCGGGTCCGGGCACTCTGGGGTGTCTGACTGATTGACTGCATGGGCAAAGTTCCCAGGGTCTTTCTTTGTGTCCGACTGCTTTTCAAACAGCCTCGGGCTTGAGAGAGTTTTGCCTCGGGCAGAAAAATGATAAATTAGAATTACATTTTACCAAATCAGAGTGTCTAGGTTTCGGACTATAAAGGTGCAAGAATGAAACGGAGGAAGCCTTTTATCGCGAGGAATCAAAGCACAATGGTGTTGACGGCAGTGTGTTGGTCCTTTGGAAGAGTAATCATATGAATATGCAAAATGAAAAATAGACAGGGCTTCCCGCTGCTGTGTTGATGCAATTGATAGGACACTTTTGAATTTCATTTGGTTTGTAGTTTACATTTTTGCACATTAGCATCGAGACTCTTGATCATGCAGTGTGTCTACTCAGTGAACAATAACATTGGTGTATATGTACTTCTCTAATTGATTTGAAGCTTGATTCAATACTGAATACACTGGGATGTACAGTACACACTTAAATGCCATTGGTCGTAACTGCACCACATTTTCCAAGAGTCTCAAACTTGTGCGAACCTCGTTTCAACTTCCTCTCCTGTCCTTAAAGTATAGTCTGTCCTTCAAGACAAGGTGAGGCCAGAGCTGTCCATCCGGTGATGAGTGGAGCACACATCAAAGATACGGCCTCCTAAGAGTACCAGAAAGGAACAAAGAAAGGTGAAGCAGTACGTATTGATCCTATTATCCTTTCATAACGGACATTGTTTGTATGAAAGTGTAACGACGTTTCCCTCACAGACAGATGATACATCCGCGCGGATAGCGGCTCGCCTCACGACCGTTGTTAGCCTTAAAGCCCTTGCGCAAGCATCTCACAACAGCCTAATGGTCTTTATCATAAATATCAGTACTGCAAAGGTTATAGTTAGATAGATATGTCCCTGTGCCCCGTTGCGTTGCGGAGCAGACACCGTTGACCGATGCTGCTTTCAAATAGCTGGAAGCACATTGAGAGAGGAGGCTTAGAGCTAAATAACAAGTGGGTTATCTTAATGCAGGTGAAATATCTACTCTCGTGTAAAGGTTATCTCAATATAACTTCTACGTTGTTCTCTCAAATCTCGGAAGACCTTGCCGTTTCACAACAGCAGGACTTAGAGTTGAACTTAGAGAACAGTCTGCATCGACACACACTGCTGCCGACACACTGGACACACTATTAGAGTGTTGACTAATAGTTGACTTGACTGAATTATAATCACATGATAATATCTATCGACCGTCATGGATTTGCTATTAGAGGACTAGTTTAACGTTGATGTATAGCAGCAGAGCCGTCGAGTCCGAGGCCATGAAGGGATCATTGACAAGCAGCAATAGCCCCTCCTAACATGCCCCTAAGGCCCCCTTCAGCACCGGATCGATACCTGACCTCTGCAGCCATTATTTACTGGGAGTAGCATTGCAGCTTTTCCAGAAGATGACGTACAGTATCTGTCAGGGCGCGAAAGGGAAGCATTGTTCTTAAGCTTGAGCTCAGAGGCTTAAATAAACTGGAAGGAGGAATAAAGGCAGGAGTAAAACTGTAATGTCTTTCCTGTCTGGTGGAATAGTGGTTAGGTAAATGTTTTGCAATGTCTTCCATTCTGAAACTATCCCTCCGTCTGCAGACCAGCACGACAACCTACAACACACTACAGCAGGGGTGTCAAACTAAATGTCATCGCGGGCCACATCAGCATTATGGTTGCGCTCAAAGGGCCGGTTGTGACTTTAAGACTATATAAAAATACATATATAAATATTGAATATATATAAAATAATGTGTTGTATTACATAGTTGCCTCTGCATTGGATTATCATCGGATAGGGTAATAACTTCATAATTAACTACGTCTGAAAGCAGAAGTCCAGGGCAAACAATTGCACGTCTCTTCAGTGAGAATGTCACAAAATGATTTTAAAAGAAAAGCCACATTCTGGAAAAACAAAACAAAAAAAGGAACATTTTGAAAACAAAATCTATTTTCGACAAAAAAAGTCAAATTCTGAGAAAGTCAAATTTGAGATGCATTGTGGGACATGTAGTTTATGGGCAACGTGCTTCTGTAAAGTAGCATGTAAACATATTATATTCTTTGCAAGCTCTTGTGGGGCCACAGAAAATGAAGTCGCGGGCCGGATTTGGCCCCCAGGCCTTGAGTTTGACACCCCTGCGCTACAGGAAAGGGAAAAGTACAATGATAGTATAAAAGCAAACGGGACAGAATCAGTGAGTAACGTTCCAGACCTGTTTGCAGTACTTTACCCAGACGCCTCAGCATCTCAGTGGGTCGAGTGCACGTGGTTACAGTGGCTGCCCATTAGGGAGGACCAGGGGGGACAGAGTATCTCTCACCGAGTGACCTTTATTACGGGAAGAGCCCGCGGGTCATTGCTTGTGACACGAATGTATGAGGCTGATTAGGCTGCGGCTGACCGAGGTCTGCAGGTGTCCAGCAGCGTGACACCGGACTCGCTCTCTGTCCGCATTAAGAGTAAACGACCGAGGCGTGCATGTGACCTTTTTATTCGGAGGGGAAGGGGCTTTGCTCGCCGTCCAGGGTGAGGACATTCTTTGGGTGGAGCACTGTTTGTTTTATATTTAACCCTCCCGTTGTGTTCGTTTCTGCCTTACGTTGGTGTTCCGAGTCAAAGTCTGCCCGGTCTGTGCTCGTACATCAACACAACAACATTATTGATCAACGAATTGTATTTGACCCACAGTTAAGCTGAAAATAAGTACTGGCTGACGTGAATAACGGCAGTGAATGTACAAAGAATAGACATGTGTTCTAAAAGGAAATGATCAGATGTTAAACACAATATCTAGGATTGAAGAAAGTCGTAAATCGGTCCGATTTGACCCGAACGCGACAGGAGAATCGCGTGTGTGTGACAATGGCGCTTAGTTTGAACTCGATGTTGATTTGGAAGAGGATTTCCCGTGTAACGCAAGCTTCAAACTTCCCTAAAAGTCGTGCACGCACATGTCCGCATGCGGTGTGTGTCTGTCGGTCAAAGGAATCCGCTCGGACAGGTGATGTGGGTGAGTAATCCATTGGAAGGATACAGAATCCCTTCCTCAGCAGTGCACAGTTTGACTGCACTCAGCAAGACCTTGACGGGCCCCGGAGCCAGGGGCCTGTCAGCCAGTGATGGAGAGCCCCCACCATGGTGCACTGGACCCTGGCTCTCACCCACACACTGGGGCCACTGCAACACAATCCAGATGTAGTGCAGGTACACCCACATGGTCCTCTCACTAAGGGTACGGGCCAACAAAGGGTCCACGCAGATTAAGATATGTCCTGCCAGTCTCCTGTCTATTTGTCTCCAGGGCAGATATTCCCATTATAGAAGGAAAACTCTCTCACATCCTTAAACCTCGTCAGCCAATGGCACGCAGTCCCCGAGGACGCTGGGCTTTAACTCTGAGGGACATTAATGAAAAGGCAACGCGCTCCCTGAAGACTGCAGCATGATGGCTGAGAGGCCGAGGATCTGAGTAGGGAATGAGAGAAAGCTGCATCCTCACAGGACTGTATTATGTATAGATATCCTTATTGTGCAAAGTGTCATGATGCCAATAAAGCTTTTTGAAATGACTTGACAGAGAGAAGGCCTGTTTCCGACACAGGAAGTTGGAAACAACGTCTTTTGAATACACATTACTGCTGATCTGACAGCAATGAGAATAACTAGTATTTTTGCCGACAGGTCGACAGAAAGCCGATGCACTTCCTGTAGCGATATCTGTAGTTAGCAAAAAAGAATACGATCACTTATGATTAAACACGTCTGACCCAGTGTGTGTTTTCCAGCCCCTGTGCACATGCTGCAGTGTGTGTACACACTCGTGATATGTGAAATACCTGCCTAATACAGTCAATGATTTCAAATTAGCAATAAGCCGTCGACGCGGCGAACGCGGTGCTGGTTCTTATTACGGATCTGATCTCACAGGACTTATTAAAGCAGAAGGTGAAGCTCCGACTTCACTAATTGGTGCAATGATTTTTTTTTAAATAAGTGTGTGTGATTCCTTCTTCGGCGATTGCAGTGCGTAAAGACACTCTGGGCTGTGGACTGAATCAATAATGTAGAGCACTGCTGTGTCTTTATTGCGTATCTGGGGAGCTGCCGGTTCATAAAAAAGAAAACACTACATTATTGGATTTGCTTGCAGAGGGTTTATTGAAATAAAAAAAGCGTGTTTTGTAAATATGTCTGTTAATTTATATACCATAATGATTCATTACAGATATTAACAAGTAATTATTACACATTACCAATCACAGCAGTGTCTGGAAACACTTTCTTGCATTAAAATCTAAAATAATTGAATAATTATCAAAGCCATACTGTAGATCCTGTGATTAGAAGACATAATGACGACTTACAGAATACACCAACTTCAACATATCATGTCTACGTGTGAATGTGTGTGTGTGTGTGTGTGTGTGTGTGTGTGTGTGTGTGTGTGAGAACCCTGCCAGCCTGAAAATCAGTTTGTGCTGTGAAATCCCTGTCAGTGCCCAGGGCTTAGGCGTTCTGATCTGCTTGGGAAAGCTGCTACTCCAATAAACGCCGTTCACCCGGAACGGTCACATTGTCTCACTGTAAAACTTCCATTTTTATTTTTTCATCCGTCTGCATGCAGCCGGCCCGCTCCCGCCAACATCTCCCAATAAATCCAACCGCAGCGGGATCGGCACATCAGCTGCATGGCCTCGGCAACAAACCCTGAGAGGTTATTTTAATAGGAAATATCCGGAGGTTAATATTGAAAGAACGGCGACTATGTTGTCATATTCCTACAGCTCGCAAAAAGACACGATGTTGTGTGTGGTTTTAAAAGCAAATATTCTTGGATATCATGCGACAGACAAAGTCTAATGTGGTTGTACGGTTTTAAAGCGGTGGTACTTCTGAACAATGCTTAATGAAAATAGTTGGGGTTAGCTTCTATTAAAAGGCACACGATAGAAAGTGGAAATATCTCCAATTAATATTTAATTATGCTTTGCAGATGTTAGGGTTAGGGTTAACCACATATTTCCCTCACTTTCGATGCTGCAAAGCAGTTTTCGTATAATTCTATATAAGCCTTGAAATGTCATTCGAGTCTGATCGCAAAATATTTTCCAAATCTTGGACTGTTCCTTTATAAACCCCTCGGGCCCCAAACCCACATATTTTGAAGATTTCACCGTGAGATATTTGTACAGCTGCATACTGACGTTTGCATAAGTTAACCAGCCGCCATCAAAATATCATTAACAATAATTGAAAGTCGCTGTGGATCCCTGCCCTCTAGGTGTGAGGGCCGTCAGAGTTAGTTATGTAAAGGAGGACATGATGACAGTGGATGATGAGTGTGTGTGTGTGTGTGTGTGTGTGTGTGTGTGTGTGTGTGTGTGTGTGTGTGTGTGTGTGTGTGTGTGTGTGTGTGTGTGTGTGTGTGTGTGTGTGTGTGAGAGAGGCGAGCGTGGTCGGTAGCTTGGACAGTTCGCGACCCAGCGGGGACGTTGGCGCTCCGGCTGGGTAGGTAATGATATCAGATGCCACACTCCACAACAACAGGTGCCTTGGCTCTGCCACCTTCTACCTCCACGCTGCGTCAATGACATCAAGCCACCGGTTAATTATAGATCGGCACTGTTCAGCCAGGAGAGCATCACAAGGCTATGGATGGGGGGGCTGTAGACGCAGGCTGACAGGTTTGGTAAAAAACAGGACGGCACAAGTTGACTTTTTGTTTTCCCCACGGTGACCTCTTCCGTGTCCGTGTCACAACGTCCTGCAGCTCGACACTGACATCTCAGTATCACTGTGTCCGACCGTCTCTCTGTGATGCTAGGCTATGAAACTGTGACCTAGCAAGTGAGCTAACGGGTTAGCAGCATTCCTGCACGTAATCACTGCTAACGAGAAAGAATAATGAGATTCGCTGATTAGGGCATTTCTCGTGGCTGTACGTTCGATAATATGCTCCAATGTTGCCTTCAATAGAAACACAAGGCAGAATAAATACCACAATGCCAGGTGTGTTCGTCCTAGCCTGGTGTGCTATGCTCGCCATTAGAACATCCAGTTTCTCACACGTGACAACAAGCCTAAAGAAAGGACTAACACATATATAATATCCAAGTTATAGCGTCTGTTGTTGGTGGCCATAGGTGAAAAACTATGATCCTTACAATAGAAAAACATCATGTGGCAAAGAAAATACCACAACACACACACACACACACACACACACACACACACACACACACACACACACACACACACACACACACACACACACACACACACACACACACACACACACACACACACACACACACACACACACACACACACACACACGACTTAATAAACGTCCTCACCATTGCACCCACACAGAAATGGTGCCACGCTACTACTAATCTGAGAGATGTGTTTACATGTTCGTCAGCTAATAAAATCCTGCCCCCCCCCCCCCCCCCCTTTTCTCCACGAAGGACATGTTGGTGTTGTCTTCTGCCTCGCATGCTCAGATCCCTGTGAGTGATGCGGCGGAGGCGCTCAGCTCCGGGGTGGAGATTGGGAGCAGATTTAGGTGCAGCATTTGGATGACCATATGGAACGCTTTGTGGCGCCAAGAGACCATGCCGCTCTGAAACCTGATCACCATCTCCCTGGTGACAGCTGGAGCCTTTCCACCATCAGAACATTTGTAGACTCCTAATTTGTCATAACCACCTCCTGTGGCAAAGAAATGTGCTGCAGGAATTAGGTAAGCACAAAGTTTCTGGGACGGAGCGAGATGTATTCGGGAGCGGGGCCAAGAGAGAGAGCGGAGAGACGGGGAGAAATACATCAAGTACTGTACTTACATTTTGATGTACATGTGCTTTACTTGAATATTCAAGTTATGCTACTTCATACTTCTACTCCATTACAATTTGGAGTCAAATATTGTACTTTTTACTCAATACATTAGTTACTTTTGAAGGTTAATATTCACAATACAAAACTGAAATGGACTAAGATAAGATAAGAAGTACTTTGTTGAACCCAATTTGGGAAATGTTGCAGCAGCATAAGAAGGCATTGTACAATACAAATTAAAAGATTAGAAATACACAAGAAAGTAGAACATATACATTGCATTACAAAATGTACAGTAACAAATATAAAGCAAGTTATTGTATATACATAAGTATGTGAGGCATGGAATATTAAATATTAAATGAATATGCAATGTGGATGACAACGAGAGACCTGGCAGTATAAAAAGTAACTTAAGTTATCCCACTCTGTCTTTACACATTGTAAAATCTAAATAATTAACACATGCATGCATTGCTGATCATGATCTAGTGATATAATATATATATCATTCTAAAAATGGATAATTAGTACTTCTAGATCTGGTAGTATTTCTACACTGTGGTATTATTACTTTTACTTAGATCTGAATACTTCTTCCACCTCTGAGTACAAGCTGCTGAGTACATCCTGTCTGATGTGTTGAAACTATCGGTCTGTGTTCGCTGCACAAGACAAGAGAAAAGGAGTATATAGTATAGTATGTTTGCAAATAGACATTGACCTTTGCCCCGTCTCTGGCCCTCTCAGAATCCTCTCTCGGCGTCCTCTGGAGGTCCTCATTTCACAAGTGTGTGTGTGAGTGTGTTTCCGTGTCCGTGTGTGCAGGTCATGTTCATGTACCTCTGCACCCGGCGGTTGCCAGTCAAGCACAAGCTGTCTCCCCCGAAGTCCCCGAAGAGGCCGGTAGCTTGTCAGTAAATATATCCCATTAATATTTCATAGGACTGTTTTTTTATTTGCGGCTGTCTGTCTGTGTACCTTGTTGTTTCCTCCATTTGTCTGAATGGACCATGTACCCTATGCTCATCAACCAGAAAATCCCCCCGCCCGCACCCCCCCCCCCCCCTCCGCCTCCATCTCCAGCGTGTAAAGTGTTTTCCGCCTGAAGGCACAATTCTCGTGTCATTGTTGTACACTCAGAGCCTTGTTGTGCTGTGATGTAATTGTTTTGCTCCGAGTCCTTTCAGCGTTGGCGTGCCGAAAACAAAGCGTGGATTCGCGATCTGTGCGGCCGGCGAAACTCGCAGCAAGACGGCTTGAAGCACGACTGTTTGGTTTCACAAATTAATGACTTTTTTTTTTTTTTTTTTTTTTTCTTGAGTCAATATTTTTATTTATTTTTCCCCTTTCCCTCCCTCCCGGTCCTAGCTAGTCAAATAAATAACTAACTAAATAAATAAGATAGATACCTGTATAGGTAAAAGTAAAGTAATATAGAAGATAATATTAAAAGAAAATGTATAGATAAGGGAATAAAGAATAGTAATACTTGTACCCATATTAATGACTTTCTAACAAAGGCACACAGTAATAGTTACTCCAATACAACGCAAATTAGCGGTCAAATTGGCGTTGTGGGCTAGCAGGAAATGCTAATTCTCTTACAAGAGCTCTGGGAAAAGCTCGAAGTGGAGCACTTCCAAGTGAGGAATAAGTGTTCTTTTGGTGGCCGGGTGGTAATGCTCGCTAATGCTGATGGCTAACTCTCTGCAGGCAGTCAAACAATTCTCAGGTGGGCCTTCCTGGAGCACTAGCTGAATTAAGTGGATACGGGTTTGAGGTCTTTTAAGTGACCAGACACAGCCGCTGGTCTAGCGTGACATCACTCTGTTGCTAAGTGTTCTTCGGTGGATTACAGCCGGCTTTGGCAGGTGTCTGACAAAGCAGAACGGGGCCATCAAACCCACGGTGGATGCCGGAGTGATAGGTTCTGTTAATTTGGTTCAAGCTGGCTCCTCGGGGAGAACAGCAGCGAGAGGAATGTCCAAGTGGGCATCGGGGAGGGTTTTCAGAGATAATAGATGGGAAGCCAGGCGGTCGGACGCATTGCATGGAAGCTGCGTGGGTGAGGGCGGTAGAAAACGCTTCCACATATAAAAGCCCATCACTTCCATGTATGAAAACAAAAAGGATGCATTGATCCGATAAGTGGATACAGTACAACTTAGTAATCACTGTCAACGTGATATCTGAGTCCACACTCTGAGGTATACGGATATCACGACTACAGCAGGCTCTGTAACTTCACCTACGAAGTGCAGCGTTATTTGGATAAACGACCATACAGTGCAAGTTTGAGTTTACATTAAGATCTTAAGTCCTTATAAATGTCTTAATATGTCACCTTAACTTAAATATGTAACTTACAAATCTGCCGACACCGTCACTAAAAGATGGTTTTGTTGCATCTCTACGAAACAGCAGTCAATGATCACGAAGCAGGAAGCACTCCAAGTGAGGCTCTGAGCTGTCGTAGTCACTTGTTGTTTTGTCCAGTGGTTTCTGAATAAACCTGTCCAACCTTTAACCGTGTGCCCGACAAGAGAAATAGATATTGTTTCATGTTCGTGAACAGGCACAAACGTCAGGGTGAGAGCAGAGAATAAAGGCAAAGAAAGGGACTGGCTTTAAAGCGCTTCAGTGGCAGGCGAGCTGGACTGTAACTTAGATATGTAGTTTGGAGAGAGAGGCAGAGAGCGCTATGGATTTTAATCCGTCAGTCGATAAAGGTCAGCGCTCAAAAGGGCTTTATTCCTCAGCTCCACATCAAAGTGTAAATCCGCTGATTGCAGGCCCTGAATGGGAAGACAACAAGGCTCCATTTGTGGGCTGTTTCTATGGCTCAGTGTGTGTAAGACCCCGCGTGCGCGGACCCATAATACAGGGGGTTTCTATCAGGGGCCCCTAGATCAATGGGCCGCATGACCTTTGCATTGTGCTGCCGGCTTGGCCCGTGATGTCATGCCATCTATCCGGTGCTCCACTTAAAGGGGCCAAAGAAAAGCGAGGCGCAGTCCCACACCTTCCTCCCACTGCGCCACAGAAAAGACGGCATGAAAGGCATCATCCGCAGAATGTATCCACCTGAAACCGGATTTACTCCCCTCAAACCACACCTTCACAGATTAGGGACTGAGTGTGTGTACACGAGAAGCCCGCTGGTGAAATACCGTGTGTTAAGCCGACGGCTGCATGTTATTGCTGAGTCAGCGTTTCGAATGCTGACGTGAACAAAAGTGATTCAGACGGCCGCTACCACTTCTGGAGTGTCGCTCGGCATTGATCTACGGCCATTGAAATGGAACGCGGTGCGACAGAGACTCTGGGCCCAGAGACAAGAGAAGCCCTCTCATTGTCCCCGCTGAAAGCTCCTCTTTATGGAGAGGAGAGACGATGGCAGCTGGTAGGTTCTTCCCTCTATAGAAGACAGAGCACTTGCACAGAGTTGTGGAGTGCGTTTGAATGGAAATCTAAAGAGGTAGGCGTGAACCATTTGTTTTGCTATGTTTGTGTTTGCTGTCAACATGTCTGTCTGTGTTGTGGGGCGGCCCCTTTTTACTGCACAAAGTGGCCGACTCCCCCTCCGTCGGACCCGCACGACCCCACCAACTCTGCATTGCCCCCCCCCCCCCCCCCCCCCCAGACGTAATCGAGGGGGACGAGTTGCCCCAAAAGAGAGAGCCATCTTTGCCGTGGCGACAGATGTTGTAATTGCCGACTGATGGATCGCTTGTCAAGGACGTCATTAGGATGGTGGCGGCCCGGTGGAGGAAGAGACGGGGTTAGAGGAAGGACTGGGAGAAAGGAGACAAGGTCACATCCAGCTGCCTTTTGACTGCAGCCACGGAGGTTAATAATGTGATTAGAGAGGAGGATGATGGGCAGAGTACACACTCGGTACTCGAGTAGTGGGCTTTGAGATGTACTTGCTAGAGTCAGTCAAGCTGTAACTGGACCTCACCTTATAGTCATAGAAAATGTATTTATTTCAAATGGTAATACTGTCACTGTCATCCATGCACTGACCGTCTCTCCGTACGACATCAGATTAAAACTAAAGCGTGTTTTGAAAAAGTAAGAAGTACAGGTATGTCTGTTAAAAATGTAAAGTATACATCTACTTAAGTAACAAAGTACTTCAATACTTTCCACCTGTGTATCTACTTAAGCATCGTTGCGATGTCAACAAAAACTGGGTTCTTAAACAACAAAGCTTTAAATAGTTTGGTTCTGTGATGTTATGCCATCTCTACGTCTGCTTTCCCTTCAGAGCGTCGTCTCAACGTGAAAGATAGCGGCCCCCCTCACAGAGGCCTCTGTGGGGCCCCGGCGCTGGAGAGAGGCTCTATTCTCCGGTGGTGCATTCAAGGTCATTTGAGCAAGTGTCCCCGCGTCCTACAAAGTGTCACTCTACACCAAAGTAAATTGTCAGTTTGTTTATACGTGCCATTTGATTGTGTAAAGCACCCTCCAATGCACACACACACACACACACATACACACACACATACACACACCCACGCACACACACACACCAAAAGCTCCCCAGAGGTCAATTAGTACAGACAAGGGGCTTTCCAAACAAAGGGTGCTAGTGGCCCAGCGCAGCCAAGGGAACCACATAATTAACAGTTATAAAGTACTTTACTCTGTTAATTTAATTAGTTAATCCTTTTATCAGCGGCTCTTTGTTGGAGGGACTCATTATAGGGCTCGTCTTCCAGCGTTAGGGCATCACGGCTGCTAATGGAGCTTCAGAAGTGATCTGATCCGCCACGGCTACAAAGGCCCTGCGAGCGCTGAGAGATGTACCCGACACGAGTCCGTGGACCTCCAGGACAATGATATTACCGCGGGCTAAGGCGCGGGGACGGTTCGCCCAATCGGTGCTGGGGACGACTACCTGTGACAGCACGAACACACAGGTCTCCGGATCAAAGGCGCGCGGACATCTGAACTCACAGGTTTCCGCTCGGTGATTAAACGGGGACGATTGAAGTCTTCATGTGCTGCCAAGTCTCATCCCTTTGTCCCGGTTGGAACGAGCCTCGTATCTGTCTTCACACTCTGGACATTATTCAAATGCGCCGGACGTTAATTTGACAGCACCACTTGAAGCGTTAACAATAACGCGCATGTAATCGTATGTGATGTAGTCACGTCTTTTCAGGTGCTGCACCTTTTGAACATCCAATCTTTAAAAAAAAAAAAAAAGTTTTAATAATTATCCGCGCGGTCCCCTGTCGGGCGGCGCATCCCGGGTTCAGAGAGCTTCTACACAGACGCCCTCCGGCCCTCGTCTCCATGTATTTACACCAGCATTTAACGCAAGAAAAACACCCGTTGGAGCTCAGATCACAGCCACACATATGCACGTGAAAAAAACATCATCAACCGGCTCTGTGTGCGCCCGCCGTCACCCCCCCCCTCCATATTAAAGTGGTACACAAGGTCCTGCTGATTGCTACAAGCCTTACAGTCACAGCATAACGCCATTACACATGCTAGTTTGAAGGCAGGTTTCAAAGCTGCTGTGTGTAAATAATCTGAACCGCAGCAGTGAGTGTTACTAGTTATTTATAACACATAACTCGTTTCTATCAATAGCTCCGAGTCCATTGCAATCAGACAGATTCTCCTCGTTTGACCAGATGGCTGATTGTTTTCCTGTAAAACATCACAACGTATCTCTGATTGCAATCACTGGCAGCCATTAGGCACGAGGAGTCCCGACGTGGTAGATGCACAAACACCTGTTAGGTACCGTTAATGCCGGACCGTCTTCACCGACATGTCAAGAGGACGTCGGGAGGCAGCGGCGCTCTGACGTGAGAGAATTAGCCGCGGGTTAATTAAACACACCTGCTGGAGAAACCCCCAGCGCCCTGCCGCCTTTAACCCGCTCGAAGAGTAGGGTCTTCTGGTTTCCTTCAACTCCTGTCCCCTTTCTCCAGGTGTACATATTACACACAATGACTTAAGATCTGAATACTTCTTCCACCTCTGAGTACAAGCTGCTCACAAGTCCCCTTTTCCTGTCTGATGTGTTGAAACTATCGGTCTGTGTTCGCTGCACAAGACAAGAGAAAAGGAGTATATAGTATAGTATGTTTGCAAATATACGTTGACCTTTGCCCCGTCTCTGGCCCTCTCAGAATCCTCTCTCAGCGTCCTCTGGAGGTCCTCATTTCACAAGTGTGTGTGTGAGTGTGTTTCCGTGTCTGTGTAAGATAATAATAATAATAATAATTCCTTACATTTATTATAGCGCTTCTCCGGTGCTCAAAGCGCTTTACAGATACACATTACACATGTTTTGTATACATGCAATGGTCACTGTGGACACTACCCACAGGGGCAAGTTCAGGTGAAGTGCCCAAGGACACGAGATAGGGCTCTGAATATTTAATAAAGCACCTGGATGACATGCAGACCTGAATGCTCGCTTTGTGGCGGCACTAACAGCACTTAAACTATAGTAATAAATGGATATTAAATGCTTTCATTTCACGGCCAAATATCTTGATTACAGATATTTATACTTGTCTTACTTTAACAGGGTATCTGCAGGAATCCTGAAGTCACATGAAAGACCTTTAAAGACCCTCCCCATACATTTTAACACCTCATCGCCACTTGGAGTTGTAACCGGTTACCTTGGCGACACACTTCACCTCACATCGACTATATACAGTATTGATTGTCCTTCCTCCTTATCTTCCAACCATTTGAACGCAGACTTGCATTTCCCCATAACGATGTTGCTTAGCAACCGGCGTAAACGGGCCTTCGCGCGCTATCAAGCAGTGAGCGCGCGATGTCCTGTTCAGATGACGTCAAACCCAACGGGATGCCATCAATAAACTACAGAATCTCACGACACACCTACGCCATGACTACATTCAGCAGACTGCAGAACACAACCTCTCTGGACCATTCAGATACTTATTGGAAACAAGCTACAACATTTAACACCTTGGAGAATGCCGTTTAATATTTTTTAATAGCCTTAATTTTCGCTAAATTGATTTATTAAGACCCCGCGGACCCCCTGTGATAGCACATTGTTCCGATACATGCACATTCAGGACTATATCATGGACTATTGTAACACTATTTACTTAAACAAGAGGACGTGAATAGCTTTTGAACCAATAGATCTTTATGTATATTAAACGTAATACCTGTGAAGTATGTGTATGTCCAAGACGACGCTCTCCAGACGACACCGCATGACTTCCGGCTGTAGGAACAACTTTACAAACTCCCCCAACCATGACCAAAAAAGGCTCTCCTATAATTCCTGGCAGTCTTTGAAGGGGACGTGTGCCCAAATGGAAATGCATGTGGAATGAGCAGCCCTCTGCGGCCCCCACAGCGTGCAAAGATGGCATGCAGCAATAATCTTAAAAAATGTAATTAAACACAGATAAGATTAATACAATCAGGGAGAGATGATTGAAAGATGCTGTTGTTGTGTAGGAGGGTGGCGAGGCCCCCGGGCCCCCGGGCCCCAGAACGAGCAGGCGAGCTGTGGGGAAGGGGCCCTTCGCACTGGGATTAGCTCAGCCAGGTGGGGGAGCTCCGTGGTTGGAGCATTTAAATTAGCGGTGAGATGACAACCCCCATTAGGAGGGATTAAAGGCCTGCTGGCAGCCGGAGACGCACTGGCACGGGCATCCGTCACGAAACCCACGGCGCCGACACAAGTCAGTCACTGACAGCCCCCCCCCCAACCACATATGATGCTGTAATGCAATTTCACAAAATGTATATTAACTTTGGGGTTTAATCTACTTAAATCTGTGTTATTATGATGCAAAGACACATTTAGGTTATTAAGCATTATCTGAGCCCGCCCTGCTCCAGCAGGATGGGTCTGGGGTTTGCTTTAGGCTTTAATGTCTCGTTCAGGAAGTCATTGTGACAATTATCCTAAAGTGGCATCTTAATAATGCTGTTAAACAGTTGTGTTTTGATTGGATGTTCACTTTGTCGTGTGCCTTATATTGATTTAGGTGTTTTAATCAATCAGGAAGCGATCTGTGCCTTGGTATTCATATTCCGGGAAGGGAGGGTTTGGTTTGTGAATCACTTTGTACGATAGTGCTATATAAATACAGTGCGATGGATCCTACGTTGAGCCAGAAAACACTTCTCCTAACTTCCTCACCTCTGCCCTTCCATGGCTCCTTTTCCAAAGCGTGAGACGGAGCCGCCCAAACTCTGCCGCCTCTCCTAAAGTTAATTCAAAGGGACAGCGCCCAGGTTCAGGGGTGAGATTGCACAGAAGCCCGAGTACCGTGGAGGTCCCCGCAGAGAATCTGTCTGCCTGCGGGATTGTGGTAACGTCAAAAAGCTGCGCGAGGAATTACTGGCTTACCGCCGCCTGACAATGGTGCTTTCTGTTCCCGATGCTCTGCATGTTCTGGAGGCGGAGCGAAACAAAGCCAAAACCAACAATCCCATTAAAACAACCTCCTTGTGTCCTGATTAACATACATCTACATGAGAATAGCGCCGTGTGGGTGAACAGTGGTAGGTGAGTCCAGCGCACTATGTGGCCCACAATGCATTGCACAGCGCTGCACGCCACACGCGGGGAATCTTCCCTGACTGTTTGGCCTGCGCTGCTCCTCGTAAATGTGTCATCTCTCCCACGGCAGCTTACAAACAAGAAGTTTTAAAGCCCACCACCTGCTGGAGTGAGAACTGGGATCAGACTGGGATCTCTACGCAGACTAAGCCCCACATCGACACAATGACAGTCCAGTATGGAGGCTAAAACGTGCTAAGATTTACGATGAAGCGTTTCAGCGATTTCCTCCCTTATTAGTGAGGTGAGGGCGGCAAAGCAAACACTGACAGGCACTGCAAAGGTGTCAGTAACAGCTTGAGATGGTGGAGGGGTAGAAAAGCCCAGGATGACAAAGAAGGGAAGTAGACAGACGACGTCAGATGTCACTGTGTGGTATTTCTGCAAAGCTCCAGAGAGAGCAGCTAGCCTGAAGCCATCTCAGCGTTTCAGACACACGACGAGAGAGTGTGTGAAGCTCCGGTGCCAACCCGGACCCTCTTCTGTTCCCCCACAGTCCCCCGGCTCTCCAGCGGCAACAGGAAATCAAACAATTAGCAGGAGGGAAATAAAAAGGTCCTTTTTCGCCCTCTGGCACTTGTAAACATGTTTTGGAAAATGCTGCCGTCATCATGCAAAGTTCTGTGTCCTGCTGAAGCTGGCACCGAGGCTATCACAACACACCCTGACACAGACACACAACTACAAGACACACAACTACACGTTTAAGACATATTATTAATATATATTTAAGGTGCAAGATCCCGCTAAATAAAATGGATAGATTTACTGAGATGTGTCCTAAGTTGCTGTGACGTAAGTGGAATTAAAAATGTGCATATTCAACACATAGGAATATTTGACAGAGCAGACATTAAAGATGTGAATACACACATTTTAAATTAATTTACATACACAGTTTAAACGCGATATAATCTCTTGTTGATATAGTCAGATAAGAACTAGTTAAATATTGACTATGTATTTGTAATCTAATGCGTTTTTATTTCAGTTTTCATGTTGGTTTCCATTTTCCTTTAGCTGCATCTCCAAAGCCGACACAAGATGGAATCGATTTTGCCGTTTTTTCCAAATGAATAAAATGATACAAACTTTGTGTTGAATTGTGTGTACTCATACTCAGCCTTCGGGGCATTGGGTCTCCATTTAGAGCTACACGAAGGGGCTTTAAAGCGTGGAGCAGGAACACGAGAGTGCCGTATCGCGGCAGCGTGCTCTCTAAGTGGAATTCTTAACTATGGGACCCCTTCACAGCGAGGACTTTGTGTTTACATAAAAGAGCCGGCCAAGGTCTGGGACATTGCACTCGGGACCGGGGCATCCCAGCTCTGCGACTGAATGGCACGGAGAGAACATGGACGTTAATGTGAAAGCAGAAAACAGGGAACATGTGTTTTCTTGCTGAGAGGAAAGTTTGCAGCGTGGTTGGTTTGAGAGGTACTTACATGTTGGGAATGTGCTGGATGTGAGGTTTTCATATAAATCCATCTTGAATGCTTACTTACATGTACTGATAGTTATTCTGATTTCATGTTTTTGTAAATGTGCTTTCTTTTATTATTTGAATGCAGCAATTAAATATGTGTTATTTTTTTATTTATTTATTTATTTATAGAAGGACCATGCATACAAAAACTTTCATCTCAGCAAAGAGAAGAGATGCAATATGCCAGATTATAGCTAATAGCTAATTTCCATCTGTGGTCCTCAGACAGGTTCATAACAATCAATAAACAAACAATAACATTGCATGATCTCTATCAAACAAACAACTATAGCTTAAAAATACTGTTTAAACGAGAAAGCTGCTTAAGAAATACATATTTTTGGGCCACAATTAATGGCCTTTAAAATAATTCTTTTGCAGGAATAAATTGTTGAAATATTATTCTGACCCGAACAGTCTTCATCTCACACAGAAATGTGAAGCATAAAGGGCAAGAAACGACAAACCTCTAAATGACTTTGAAGAAGTAAAAGCATAATTTGTCTTATTACATTTCTACCAGCTGTTGGAGACTCAAAGAACAAGTCTCAGTCTCACTTAACGGTGTGTCTGTGTTAAAGTATTAAAGGGGGTTTAAGGTTCATTTTAAATGAAGGTAGATTACCGGCCAACTGCATATGAGGGATTTGAATAATACATGCGGCAGTGAGGCTGATGGATATTGCCGCCATATCCTTACAGTATTGAACTAGTATTGAAGAAGGGATTACCGGGTGTACGTCCAGGCACAAATGGTAGAAGTACCTCTGACTTTCTCTCTTACTAAAAGGCTTTTAGACGCCCGTATCGATGCGAACGGCTGAGCTGACCTTACATGTCCTTCTGCAGAAGTTATTCGCTTAAAGGAAATACATTATAACTTTACGATGAGGAGGGATATGCTTTAAAACCTCAGAGTTAAGAGAGAAATTAAATCATGTTTTGTGACAGCTTCTTTGCATATACTGATGACAATTAGAAACAGGATGATGATATTATTACACATACGTTAACATATGCAGCCTATGGCTAAATGCTAATATTATGTAAATTAGTCTGTTTTTAGCAGCATTAATTGCCACTATTTCCTCCAGATTTAGTTTGGAGGCAATCCTTTAATACCTGCATGTGTGTATTTATTTCCTTATATACAGTAAAGCGGAGTATAGTGAACATGGAGCCGCTGGAGTCCGACACTGCCTGACCTGTCCACGTTTCCCCCGCCTGTCTCCGAGCCCCCGACATGCCTCTAAGTACTGCTTTACACTCTCTGGAGGCTGCAGGGGCCACTTTGATAGAGATGGATGTGCTGGTGCTCTACTGCCCTCCAATGGCAGCACACACACACATGCACACGCACACACAGGCACACACACACACACACACACACACACACGCACACGCACACGCACACGCACACACACACACACACACACACACACACACACACACACACACACACACACACACACACACACACACACACACACACACACACACACACACACACACACACACACACACACACACACACACACACACACACACACACACACACACACACACACACACACACACACACACTGCCAGTGCTGGGCAGTTAGCACTCAGCACTGGGAGGGTAGAGACTGACCAGAGAGCAGGGGCCAAAGGAGGAAGACCTCCGCTCAGGAACACTAGTCCGAGCAGATGATGCCGTGCAGGAGAACCATGTCGAGGACAGGTGGAGCATGTGATGGATGCATGCCACTGCTTCCTCCTGCTTTCAGTTCTACTATTTTTTCATTTACGATACGATTGTCATGGCTAGGACATTTACTGAAATGTCCATGTACACATGTACTGACACTGTTCCACTATTGCACAAACATTTAAACTATGCATTAGTATGTTGAGAAGTTGAACGGTCATGAAAGAGTGTTTGTACTGGTTTAGCTTTGAGGGCCCTACATCTACCAGAGGAGAGCTGGATCTCTGGGTGGAGGATGTCGTCTTTGGGGCCCGTCTAATGACTGGTTTCGGAGGGATGTATGTTGTTTTTTAACCCCCTTGATGTTCATGGCAGTCTGCAGCAGGCGAGCCATCTTTGATTTGAGCTGTGAGGCTAGCAAGAATGCACATGTAGTTCCTAGAGATACATGTAGACGGTGTGCAGGGGCCCAGATGGCTCCGTCACAATGGCGGTGCAGGGCAGCCTTTGATGGGTGTGAGTGATTGATTTCAGGCTTGACTGGCTCTGATAGAGTCACCTCAGGAGGCGCCTGGCAACCGCAGGCCCACGCCCGAGCCTTTCGGCGAGAGACAAGATGGAGCTGAAACTCACCGGATGCCCAGCAGCTTCAGTCCAATGCTTCCTGGGCGCTCACCACCACTGGAACTGGATGGATTTGGTCACTGGCGCAGCTTTCAATGGCCAAGCGGTGTTCAGCGGAGTGATGGTCATTCAATATGTCCCAGCATGCAACTCTCCACACAAAACATGTCTATTTTCTGATTTTTGAACTCCCCCCACCCCCCTTTTCTTCCGAGTGTAAATGCAACCGTGAAATCAAGATAAAACCCACACAGGGTTATGAAGTCCATGCAAATTAATTCCAGTGTATTCTACATCCATATGGCTTTTCCTTTGTTCCTTTCTGCTCTGTTGAAATGCTATCATTTGCCCTGCGTGAGGATATTGAGCGATAGCTGTAATGGAATATGACTGTCAACTCGGGGTGACACTTTGAGCGCTGCCACTGTGCGGCGGCTGACTCCGCTGCGCTCTCCGGGCAGGAGGGCACCGCGTTACCCGGGACATATTTGCCCCGGAGTGATCTCGGTTACCCTCCACACTAAAACATGATTTGACAATCAATTAACCGTCCCCTCGCTAAACAAGACTCCTCCACTCCGAGTCCCTCGATACTGAGACGTGCATGATGTCAACATTAGGCTAACCCCGCTGCAGGGTGAAGATATATGTGTGTATTTAAATAATACGAATTGGTTTCCCATTAGATGCCGATCCGAGATGATTGCTTCCAGGTACGGGTTTCTCCGACAATAACAATCTAAAAAAGCCCAAATGTGCTGTTTTCTAATTGAAATATTTAAATGCCGCCGTTAAGGCTGGGACTGCGGAGGGTCGTGTCAAAGGTGGCTGGGAGGAATGTGCACTAAAAAATAGAAAAGGGCCAATAAAAGTGGAAAATCTGCTTAAATTTGCATTTTTGTTTGTATTTCTAATCAGATCGCCTAATTGCTTTAACTAAATAAATCACACTCTGATTCACCATGGCAATAGCATCACCATGGTAATAATTAGTACTGAGAGGACATTGACATCAGGCAGGTACGCTCTGCCTCATTAGCATAATTAACATCTTAAGAGCCACTGCTCTTTCTCCGTTCCCCCTTACCTTCCTCCAGTTCGGCTTCTAATCGTGATTTTATTAAGGAAGGGCTTTGATGAGGCCTGCGCATAATTTACCAATTAGTCATTTAAAAAATTGCATCCTCAAATAACACGTGTCACGTTTATTTAAGATTAAAGTTTAATGCGTCTTGTTGCTTGTGGCGGAGGCATTCATTTGTCTAAGAATAACCCCTCGAGCTATTTTAGAGAAGCTTTAAAATACGCTTGTATCGGTGCGTGGAGACAGAGGCAAATAATGTTTAGAGAAAGACACTTTTCTTAATAAAAGGATACAGTGAGCTTAAATTAAGTATATTTAAATGTGACTAAGTGATACAGTACTTTGCAGCATATGTTACACCCCAATACAAATCAATAGTTTACCGATCTGTTCTAAAGAATACTTTCAACTGCGAGGAAGGTGTTTCGGACGGATTTGAGCTGAGAGCCGCTTCCTGAGCAGAGAAGAGGAGCCCGATGGGCCCCAAACACACACATATATCTAACTGGAGACAGGGGGGGGGGGGCAGCGAGGTGAGAGCGAGGGCAGGGCCGCTCTGCCCGCCTGGGGAGTCTGGCATGCCCCCCCCCCCCCCCCCCGGACCTGGGGTCAAAGTAAATAAAGGGGCGCCGTGGACCTCCTCCAGCAGCCTCTTCTTTCCACCGTTCGTCCCACAGCCCGGCAACAAGAACCGGCCTCTGTCTACCCGCCGACCACGCCCTCCCTCCGCCATCCACACTGCCACATGCCGCCTCCTGCACATTCTCCGGCTCCATGTCCAGACACGAGGCTCCACGGTGTGTAGCAGTCTGACACTGACACGCGGTCGGGTAGCAGCGCTCTATGAGCTCCGGTGGTGCCGCTCACGGCGCCTCTCGGTGTGCGCGAAACACTCACGAAATGCCACGCCATCGCATGCTTTGCAACACGAGCAGAAACATGCATGTGTGCAGCGACCAGGGTGCACAGACTTGCACCCTGGATGGCCTTGGGTTTAAGTGCAGCCGACACACACACGATACACGCACACACATGGAGTCGCCATAATGAAAGCCAGATCTGCGTTTCGTTGGAACGCGGGTGGAGAGAGTATGGAAACCGATTCTGGATTGATGGCGGACGGAGAGTTCTCGTTCCCCCGCGGACTTGAGTGGGATTTTTTTTTACACGTCATAAAAAAACAATAGGAAGCCATAGAGCGCGCTGCGGGACGCTCAGTGCTGGAGTGCGGGCAGATATCGACTTTACAACGACGTTAACCGTCTATTAGTCTACGGTTGGAGGTTAACGCTCTCACACATTGTTACAAGTTCAAGGGAACGCCAACTTCCTTTTTGTTTCGTGATCTCTCGCCGTACCGGACTATCTCAAGATATCTGCCCCTTCAAACACCCCACGTCTTACAAAAGGACAATATGCAGACGTCCTCTCTAAATGACGCAGACACATGGAGACCGACTCTCCTCCTCCTCCTCCTCCTCCTCCTCCTCCTCCTCCTCCTCCTCCTCCTCCTCCTCCTCCTCCATCCCTCCTGCTGGAGGAATTCCCAACCCTCTCTGCAGGTAGCCCGGCAGCCAGGACCAGCAGAACATGTGTTTCCCTCCCCTGCCCGGGTCAAAGTGAGGTCGTTCATTCATTCCCGGTGATATAGCGGCCCGGCATGCTTACCATGCGCCGCGCCCTCGCAACAGATGATGAATTCCACTCAGCCGACAGATAGAGAGAGACACGGAGAGAAAGACCCCCCCCCCCCCGACGCATCTCTCCCCAGCCCGTTTGCAACTCAATCAGTGACATGTGCAGTTTTAAGAGGGGGGGGGATTGTGTATGCCACTTTTTTTTCTTTTTTTTTTTAAAGATGTTGGAGCCGGGGATGGTTTTGAACTTTGACCGCAAAGTTATGAATTTTCTTTTGAGGCTCGGGGGAACTTAGGGAAAATATTTTCCAAAAGGCAATGTACACAGGATATTCACGTTTCAAAGAGAGCTTGGGTTTCAATAACGTTGGGAAGTCTGGCTGCTTTTAAACCGCGCTGCTTGCTTTGCTTTTGGAACATGCATAATATTAGTGCAAGGAGTTTGGACGACCCAAGTATAATATTGCGACACTGCTGATCAGAGGACGCTTATTTACTCAGGGACGAATTAGATTTAAAGATGTTTCTGCGAGACTTTATTTAGAAGATTAGATGCTTGCAAACGATGCTTGTTACTGAACAGATTTAAAGCCCCGTGGACGGTGAGCGCCCGAGGCAGACTCTCAGGGGTGTAATATTTAAGTTAAGTTATTTTGTGTACGGTACAACTTCAGGTGTGCGATTTAAATCATCCTAAGGACATGCAGCCCTGCACATGGCGGCTTCACCTGACTGCAGACGAGCTGTAGTGACTGTAAAACACTAAGGGCACATAGCATAAATAAACAACAATAATAACACTTAGGTATCACAGCCTGTACTTAATGCTTATCAGGTGTCGTGGCGGCCATGACACCGTGCTGAGTAAGACTCTCCGCAGGGGGCCTCCTCTTGGCCCCGGCACCAGCATGTGGGCACCGACTGGAGCTGAAAAGGCGAGACGAGAGATTAAGGAGGCAAGCTTTGTCTGTGCACCCTCCCTGCTCAACAACCTCCCCCCGCAACACACACACACACACACACACACACACACACACACACACACACACACACACACACACACACACACACACACACACACACACACACACACACACACACACACACACACACACACACACACACACACACACACACACACACACACACACACACACACACACTCTCCCATCTTTTCTTATTACCGTAAGCACGGAAGGGAAAAAGGGACAAAGTAGTACTTACTAATGGACTAAAAATGTCCCTGAATCCCTAACCCTTTCACTCGGAGACGGCACTCACCGAATATGATCTCACCGTCGAGCACGGCATTTAGTCGATCACACGGCGCCCTGTAAGGGATGGATTTCGGGACATCTTGTGAGACTGGGTGAAATGCGAGTTAATGGGAAGAGAGTGAAGAAGCCAGGCGGAGGAGGTAGTTAAAGAGCAGAACAGTGCCTTAGGGGTACTCAGTGTATCCGGACTCACACTGGGAAAAGTGTATTTATCAACTTAATAGCAGGTGTCTGATTGAACATGACTATGATTACAGTAAGTTGTTCCTTCTTTTGGATCCTCTCCTCCTCATCACACTCCCCCTCACCGCTCCCTCCTGCGCTCCACCTCTACCTGCTTTTACAATCTACAGGAAGAGGGAATGGTGGGTATTATCATTGTCAACACTGACTGATTTAATTATATTATGTAATATATTTTAATATATAAAAGGTGCAGGTCTTATAATTCAGTTTAGGAGGCATGTCAACAACCTGTGTGTGCACTCCTTCCTCACTATGCTGTCTTAGTGTGTGTTTTTAATGATATATTTGACTAAGTACTTCATGGCAAAGACTAATATTTGATTATGTAGGCTCAGAGGAGGAAGAAGTACTCAGATCTTGTACTTGAGTAAAAGCAGAAGTACTCAGATCTTGTACTTGAGTAAAAGTAGAAGTACTCAGATCTTGTACTTGAGTAAAAGTAGAAGTACTCAGATCTTGTACTTGAGTAATAGTAGAAGTACTCAGATCTTGTACTTGAGTAATAGTAGAAGTACTCAGATCTTGTACTTGAGTAAAAGCAGAAGTACTCAGATCTTGTACTTGAGTATAAAAGTAGAAGTACCCAGATATTATACTTGAGTAGAAGTAGAAGTACTCAGATCTTGTTCTTGAGTAAAAGTAGAAGTACTCAGATCTTGTTCTTGAGTAAAAGCAGAAGTACTCAGGTCTTGTACTTGAGTAATAGTAGAAGTACTCAGATCTTGTACAGTACTTGAGTAAAAGTAGAAGTACTCAGATCTTGTACTTGAGTAAAAGCAGAAGTACTCAGATCTTATACTTGAGTAAAAGTAGAAGTACTCAGATCTTATACTTGAGTAAAAGCAGAAGTAGTCAGATATTGTACTTGAGTAAAAGTAGAAGTACCAGAGTGTAGGAATACTCTGTTACAGTAAAAGTCCTCCATTCAAAATGTTCCTCAAGTGAAAGTAGAAAGTATTCTCATCTAAATATAGTGAAAGACAGTGAAAGTAGTCGTTGTGCAGATTGGTCCATTTCAGAATAATATCTATGATGTGTTTTCTAATGATTGATCATGGAAGTGTTCTCAAAGCTGGTGAAGGTGCAGCTAGTCTGAAGTACTTTGTAGACTGCAGGGTAGCTGGTGAAGGTGCAGCTAGTCTGAAGTACTTTGTAGACTGCAGGGTAGCTGGTGAAGGTGCAGCTAGTCTGAAGTACTTTGTAGACTGCAGGGTAGCTGGTGAAGGTGCAGCTAGTCTGAAGTACTTTGTAGACTGCAGGGTAGCTGGTGGATTCACTCCAGGTGGAACTAAAGTCTGATTCATCACTTGATTATATTTCACATCATTCATCCAGATCTGTGAAGTAACTAAAGGGATTAAATACATGTAGTGGAGTAAAAGTACACAGTAGTAAAAAATGGAGTACCTCAATATTGTGCTTAAGTGCAGTAATTGTTGAGTAAATGTACTTAGTATACTACACACCACTGGGTAGGCTTCAGATGGACTTCCTGAATCAGGACTGCTGCTCTGAGAGGGAATAAGTGGGTAAACAAGAGGGGAATCTGACGAGTGGAAGATGTGGAGCGAGAGCCATTTAGCTGATAAGGCAGGGAAGGCCCTTCAGGTGTCTCCTGCTCCACTGCTGTGTAAATGAGCTCCAATTAAACAGGCGGCCCCTCGCTCCGGGTCTCCCTGCCGCCCCCCCCTCCTCCAGCCCCTCGCTGCTCGCCGTAAGGCCCGGCCCACCCCATGGCTCCTGCAGCTGCTCGCTCACTCCCACTCTGCGTCTCACTCACACTGCGTGACCCAGAGGCCTGCGCAACGTGTGTGTGTTGGAGTGTGTGTGTGTGTGTGTGTGTGTGTGTGTGTGTGTGTGTGTGTGTGTGTGCTCGTAGCCCTGCAGCATTTCAGCTTATTGTCAACTCCAGATAAGTGACAGCATGGAGGAAATGCTGCGTCCCAGTGTCTGCTTGATTTGTGTATATTGCAGTAATTGCTCTGAAGCTGGAAACTTAGTCTCACTGTTGAAATTCAAACAGGAAGTGGAACAAAATGAGCTTTTCCTCCACACTAACTTTTCCCCCAGACCTTCCGCCCTCTTTGTTCCCGACTGTTTGAAGCGTCTCCGCACACTGACCAAACACAACATTAACAGTTTGCAAACATTGTCTGATTTCTCAGAAGGCCTTTGCCTGGCAGCAGCGGGGGTCCGAGAGCAGCGGGAGATTTGGCCAATTAGATGAGGCCGTGATTTAGGTGACCAGATTGGGAGAGTCACCGCTGGCTGCCGGCCAAGACGCTGGGGTTGCCACCCCTGAACCAGGCGGAGCCATGCCACCAGTTCCTAAATGACCACAGTGAGGGGGGGGGGGGGGGCTGGACGACAAGGACTGTTTGTTTTTTCAAAATACTGTATCAACATAAACCATCAGGTGATTTTTAAACAGTCAAATATAAAAAAAAATAGTATACATTTCAGAATCTGTCTTGAAATAGCTTTTTCGTTCCGTTTTTATTCGAGCAGGTGAACCTGTATGTTCATAACATATTGTGTGTGAGTTTAACTGTGTGTATTGAACTAAATCGGATCATTTCTGTCAGCTCAGATTTTATTTCTGCTTTTTTAAATGGTAGTACGTGCGCATGTGTTTCACTGTGGGCTGAATATGCCTCATGAAAGGCAGGTTTCCCTCAACACAACCGTTCTGTATCCCAAATATCACATTGTTCTGTTGTCTTATATACTTAAGTAAAAACATCTTATTGATATTTCTTTCTCATCTTATTTGCATTGCATTTAATATTGAGGTTATCCAAAAGTAATCAGATTACTTTTATATTGTGATACTCAGAGGAGGTTACAGGTAACTAACACTTTAACACACTTCATGTCATAAACAATACGCAGCTACACATAGCTCAATCCTAATAAAGTCAGGGTTGTCCTAAAAACGGGTTTCAACACAATTAATCGACTTTGATTTGTAATGTCAACATTGCGTGTTAGTATTCAGCACACTACTCAATCTACAATCCTAATACGCTCAAGAAAAGCTGCACATTCCCACACTTCGAGTATAACCGTGCCAATTGATGATACGCTCAACGAATAACATCACTTCTGTAAAACTTGCAAAAGCGATTGCGTCGTACGTTAAAGGACTTTACCACAACCTGTCTTTAAATGTGTATATAAGTGCTCTACTATGGATGTGTCCGAGCTATAAGTCAGACTCCAGGCTGCGTGCAACAGATCCCCCCCCCCCCACGAGGAAAGCACAATTACCTGTTCTGGTGGAGGCTGTCAGCGGCACATCGTGCATAATACATACCTGACATTCTGCCAGCGTTACCTGCCACATGTAACCAGTCACACTGTAAAAGGTGTTTGTCTGCTCCCCCGCCAATCCAAATGCTAGATATTTAAAATTAATGGATGTGATTAAGATGCTTTAAAACCCTGCAAATGGTATATTTAAATATTAAGTCACATGTAATTAAGCAGGGGGAAATATTCATTCCCGTTGTTAGGGCAATTATAACAATTTCCATCAAGGGATTTCTCAGCTTGACTTTTGTTCCGAGCAATAGTGATTAACATTACGGTTAATTGAAGTCATTTTCTAAGACTTGGGGTATTTCTCATTCCCTGGCCTGAGAGCAAAGAACGCCGGACACAGCGGCCTGGTGGAGAATCCTAACGGAGCGATTTTCTCCCTGGGGTTTCTTCCTGTGAGCATAGTTAACTGAGCGTATGGGGGGTCGTCCCCATGCGGCTGAGGGGTCAGTGTCCCCTGTGGGAATCAGTGGACAGTCGGAGATGAGGACTCAGTGGGTTAGCAAATGGCCTCGCATCAATCAGTACACACACAGGAGATAATGTCATGTCCACATCGTCCGGTGTGAGAGGCATCGCGAACACACACCATGTAATGTCACCCTCATCAACAACCCCAGTAACGAAGCCATTAACTGAGTGGTGGGCACACTTCCACAATCAGACATGTGATGTGATTGTCGTGACTTCTACTCGACCTTCACACGTAGGAAAGATGATTGTGTGACATCACTAGTTGTTTAAAAAAAGCTAATCAGGGTCCAGTGTGCCATTTACACAAGTATGATGAGTGGAGTGTGTGTGTGTGTGTGTGTGCGTGTGTGTGTGTGTGTTGGAGAGAAACTCCCTCTGAAGGGAACTCAAGCATTCTAGCCTTTGCAGACCATTGACATGCACTGAAACCTATATAACACACTACAGGAAAGAGATAACCCTGAACAAGCCTATAGGGCCTTTTTAAATATTGCAAACTTCAGATAAGTTTACTGATTCCACTTTCTTACAAGTAACTAGTTAATATAACCGATTCGATTTAAAAGTAACCCTCGCAACCCTGTGTGTAACATAAAACTGAAATTATTTGGCAGATGGGACAACACAAGTGAACTCTTATTTGCATTGCATTTGAGGTAATCCAAAAGTAATCAGGTTACTTTTATATTGTGATACTCAGATTAGGTTACATTACATTTCATTTAGCTGACGCTTTAATCCAAAGCGATTTACAACGACCGATTACAGGGACGTTCTCCCTGGAGTAACCAAGGGCTATGTGCCTTGCTCAAGGGCACACTAGTGGTGGTGTTCCTGAACTCACAACCTTCCCATCTTCACCCCACCTCACTATCCATTAGACCAGTGCTTCTCAAAGTGTGGTCCGCGGACCACTGATGGTCCGTGAGCGCCCCCTAGTGGTCCGTGAGTATATTGGTAACATTTCACATTTGAAATTAATTAATACATTTAAGTTTTCCGCACTCTCGTGGGAATATCTCCGCAATGGAGCGAGCTTAAGTTTCACTTTCGATTGCAAGATATAGCCCAGATAAACACCTTCATCACACATTTGGCCACTTGTTTGTACCATTTTCAGGCGATTTGTAAAAAACGATGTGTTTTTAGATATTTGTGGAGTTAGGTGGTCCGCGAGTGTTTTTGGTCCTTGGTATGAAAAAGTTTGAGAAACACTGCATTAGACCACCACTATCCCTGTGCTATACAGGTACAGTAACACTTTACACACTGCATGTGTTGGTAAATGTTCACCAGTCAGAAACAATACGACTGGAAGCCACAGAGAGCATAACACTAATAAAATCAGGGTTGTCCTAATCTGCAATTGTGCAGAAAAAACGGGTTTAAACTTTAAACACAAAACATCGACTTTGAATATTAACATGGTAGTGTATTCTGTACACTATTCAATTTACAACGCTAATAAAGTCACGAGAAGCTGCAAACTCTAGAGTATAATGGGACAGAACAAGTGACCCGATCAAATGATATTCCCGAGTATTTTTATATGCTCTTAAAATGGTCAAAATGCAGTCTTTAATATGAAGCACTGCATCATCCCATAGATCCATCATCCGGATATGTTGACAAGAAAATCCCACTTCCATATTTCACAGAAAGCCTTTAATAACCGCCGGCGCTGGGATTAAGTTTTACTGGTGACGTGGTGGAGTAAATCACATGAAGTAACGTGAACGTGAGCGAGGCGTACAGTGCCACTCAAAGTCAAACTGTTCGGATCGGGGTTTTCTGCTTCTCCGACAACTTCCCTCGTGCCGAAAATCAGCATTTCATTTCTGTAAATCTGTTTACACGTGCCTCCATTTCAGCTAATTGCTCGTGCACAGGGAGTCGAACGGTGGCCCCTCTGCTAAAAGACGCTCAAATCAAGACATAATTGTGCGCCAGCCATCACGCCAAGACAACTCCATTTCCAAATAGTGTAAGTAATACGCCTGCATACTGTCATGAGTGACACGGGCCTCTCCTCTGAGGCGCCGTGACCCGGTTTAAAGATCAACGGCAGCCCGTGAGCGCCCTCCCAGCAGCGGCCCTGCCTCTGAATGTTATTACAGAGGGAAGGTCAGATTGCACAGATGATGATACATGGGAAGCACTTTTGAAATAAGAAAGTCCTCTTTTATTCTGCTGCCTGCGTCGATTATTGACCTTGGCATTTCTGACAATAGCATCCATCACACACGCGAAACCTTTCCAACAGGCGGGCTGCAGCGCCGAGCGGTGGAGTGAATCAGATTAAGGAATAACACTGGTGGATGGATGCCTGACGTCGAAGCGGCAGAACCTCTCTGTTCCCGGAGCGTTCCACTTCCTCTGCCCGGGTCATGTTTCTCTGACTTTGACACCAATGATTAACGGAGTTGTTGATCGATACCGCAGCATTATGGCGGTTAATTAATTCCGGTTGTCGATAAAATCACCCGCCAAACACGCTTCATCAGCTCGGGGAAAGTGAAAGTTGTGTGAGGGTGAAGTCTATTTACCCCCTCCGTACTTCTTGTTTGGTTTTTTCCCCAGACATTATTTTTATTGCAAGTTATTTCAATTGACTCTGATGTAAAAACGCCAGCTTGTAATGAAGTGAAACTCAATATTCCAGCTAATCCCTACATGACATCCTTTATCCGCCGCACTAACCTTGTTTTCGTGTATGTTGTAGGTCTGGTTCTAATCTTCCAGAACCATTAAAGGTCATGTTATTGTTCAATAAATAAAATAAGGAATTTGCACAGAAAGTACACATTTTACGGGGATTGCAGAATAAGATTTAAGTCTGCCGGTTGCTGCCAGTTCCCACACAGAACATCCTAATGCACCTGTATTACAGCAATTATGACAAGGTTCATTTTATTACTTCACGTTTTAATTTCAATTAAGAACCCGGAATGAATTTCCTCAATTAAATCTAACCGCAAACAGAAAACAGTTTGTTTTTAATGAGTATGTTTTTAAGAGATACTATTAAATCATTTTACTAGATTGTTTTTCTTTGCAACAATTAGAATTTTACTCAGAGGCTAAATATTTTTCCGTGATTAAACTCCACGATGAAAGAGAAAAACATTGGAGTTTAGGAGAGAACTGCAGACCACCACACGGCCAGAGCTTTGTGCCGAGTGCCAGCATGGAAAAAGACATTAACACGGTGTGTGTGTGTGTGTGTGTGTGTGTGTGTGTGTGTGTGTGTGTGTGTGTGTGTGTGTGTGTGTGTGTGTGTGTGTGTGTGTGTGTGTGTGTTTCAGAGAAGCTGCACTGAAGTACTCAGCTGGGAGCATCCAGTCAGTGACCCCTGTCTTTCCCACTGTGTGGAGAGAACTCTTCAGTGTGCATGCATGATTGTGTGTGTGTGTGTGTGTGTGTGTGTGTGTGTGTGTGTGTGTGTGTGTGTGTGTGTGTGTGTGTGTGTGTGTGTGTGTGTGTGTGTGTGTGAGAGCAGGGCAGGAAGAGAGGGACAAAGAGAGAGAGTGAGATAGAGGTACAGCACAAAGAACAGAGCAGCATTGTGGGCGCTGAGGCTCACGTACCGGCCCGAGGAGAAGTCCTGACCCGGCCTCTGCTCTGACGCTGACACACACACACACACACACACACACACACACACACACACACACACACACACACACACACACACACACACACACACACACACACACACACACACACACACACACACACACACACACACACACACACACACACACACACACACACACACACACACACACACACACACACACACACACACACACACAGCGAGGTGAATCTGTCTGCTCACACACTCACTGTACCCATGCAGTGTTCCTCACTTAGCATTCAAGACCAACAGCAGCCCAGGATTTAATAAGGATGGACTGAAGCACCAGGCAACGCTCAAATACAATACTGGATCAAATGGACGTCTTGAACATATTATTATAGTATATTAAATAACTGTTTCCTTGTCTATTGTCTTAATATTTGTCCTTGCTGATGGAAGAAAATGACTTGATCTGACAATAGAATATTATGATATCATATATACATCTGGAGCACTTTCCTCAGCACACTTCACAAGTTCAAAAATTATCTAAATGCAAAACTAATATTTTTTCCTAAGTCCTAAGAAAGATTTTGGGAAATCAAAGGTGGTAAAATGTGTAATTTAAAAAGTAAATAATACATTTTTAAACACGACATCAATTGAATAATCCTGATTTATTTATTTAAAATCCTTTTGAATTTTCAGATGTCAAATATTATTACTTCCAAGCATCTGCTGGCTTCACCATTTAACGTTTTTCTTTTAAAACAACACTTTTAAAGACATCATTTAAACCCTGACTGAAAATTAGTACTGATACTAAGATATAATCATAGTATGGAGATTGATGCAAAGTTTAAGTAAGAAAGAAAGAAGTGAATTGGAAGAAGTCAAAGTAGTAACATTTGAAAAAGCACACGTAGCGGCCTATCTTCAATATTTTTAGAAACTAAATTATGAGCAAATCTTTGTCCATATTCCAGAAGAAATTGAGCTAAATAGTTTCGGCACTAATCCTCAAACATCTGACGGGTTGAAATAAAAACATTATTTAAAGAACAATTAATTTCCTGTTACAACTAACATTTGAAAATAACACATCTCCGTCTTTCCTTCTATCAGTCTCAGCGTGAAGGTGTTTTCCACAATCAAGTTTTACGGCGTGCCAGCAGGAGTCCCTGTCCATAGGGAGGAAGAGGAAGAGGAAGAGGAAGAGGTGAGACCAGGTGCTGCGAGCCCTCATGCTTTCTGTCCCATTCTACCTTACACACACCCCCCCCCCCAATCTGAAGATGGCACCCGAACAGCTGCACGTTCTGCTGCATTTCCCATAATCTACATGGAATTTTTCCCCCTTGGTTTTGTGAAATGGAGTCCGCACCCAAACATGGAGGACTCATTTTGTGCAGGCAACTTGCAAAGCCACAAAACTAAAATGGAGAGGCTGATTTCATTTTTTTTTTTTTTTTGGGAAGGCGGTAGTAGTGTTGAGTTGAACAACAGTCTCCTCAAACGTGGACTTGGAGCACCCTCTACCCATCGCCCGTCAAAATGCAGGCCCACTCCAGAGTCCCCCCGTTGTCTGGGAGCCAGGCCTCGCTACTGCGTTTTAACAGAAACCATGAGAGGGGAGGCTTCTTTAAAGGCTTCTTCAACTGTGACCAACCACCGTCAGCAGTAACCCATGTTATACAGGCCGCAGTTATGACACCCTCAAAGGAGGAGGCAGGCGACAGGGGGGGGGTACGAGGGGAAGAGGGCCTCAGAAGTTTCCCACCTTCCCTTGAACCGCAGCCCAAACTCTCCGCAGGAGGTGGACAGGGCCGGCTTTGAAAAATAACACCTTTGTGATCCCCAGTGTTCGGGATGGATCGTGCTCTGCAGATGGCTCCGGATAAAGACCGCAGACTAATCTCCTTAACAACCAAGTTAGTAATTAAAATGATCAGTCTCGTCTTTATGTTTAAGGCATTTACGGTGAGCTTTGACCGCAAAAAGACAGCGTGAAAATAAGCAGTGTTACACTATCGCCTCCTGACAGAATATGGGCTGCAATTAAGTTATACGGGGAATCCGCCATCTTTGAGAGTTCACACGTGTCCTGCATGTGGCTAGCTGATGGCCGTGAGTGTGAAACTAAGAGGCAGACGTAGGAACAGTCGTTTTGGGGGGGGGGGGATACATTTCCAAGGCCCTGCGATAGTGACAGTGTTTCTCCTTCAGTCTGAGAGAAGGAAACGGAGCGCTGAACTTCCAACCCCAGATTCAGAAATCATTTTTAGCTGCCGTTGACAGTCGGTAACCGGCACTTGACAGCGAGCTCGCGAAGGGTTGGTGACACTTCCCGGCGGCTCAGCGGGGGGTCCCGCAACGATCCGGCCCTCTGTAAAGGTGATCGGCTGTTGTGTCTTTCCCTCCGCTCGGCTCTCGCTTTGGAACAGAGCAGGTTTGATTGGTCGGTGGCTAGCGGCGTGGAAAGATCGTATAATTCAAAGGCAAAAGTCACGATGCGTCCAACAGTTAAAAGGTCGATACTAACTATCAGTGACCAACATGACGGGGTAATCTGGTCTTTGTTTGAAACTTTTTCCACAACTCTCAGAAGGCTTCTCTGCCCTGTAACGTGATGATCGAGTTACAGTATTCACACCGACGCAGCTCGGCAGCGTGAGTGGGAGCTCCGTGCAGAAGACGTGCCTGGTGAAGGCTTGTGTTGCCTCCCAAACAGCTGTGGTGCCTCTTTTGTGTTATTTGGAGGGCCTGTTGCCCCTGCTCCATTCAGGGCTTTCACACCAGCCTCACTCACTTCTCACTCCCTGGGTTTCTCCTCACAGGTCATAAATTAAGCGAGGGGAGGTTTGAGATCAGAGAAAAAAGATCAGTCAGGACCTCATTGCAGGTCGTTTCTATCGCACATTCTGCGACACAAAAAGTTTCACCAGTAGCCGTAAGACAAGCTGCTCGATGTAAAGACGGGTCTGAGATGGAGCTTTTTCACTTGGGGCCACAGTGCTGTTGACACTATATGTTATTTTAATGAGTATTGCGGCGTAGTGGTTAATGTGGCTGCTGCTCACGGCTCAGAGGTGCTTCTGGGCTACGGGGGGGTGACGGGGGGCACAATATGGTGACAACCACTGGGATAACTCAAACAGCCTCTCCTGTCAAAACAAAGACTATACTTGAAGTGGAAGAAGCCGGCATCGATGCACTTAACGCTAACTGGAGACATCTCCTGGTGCATCTTTCTCATGTGTTTCAATGGACGTCTTTCTAACAATATTCCATTTTTTTTTTTTTTTTTTGTCGTGATGGACATATTGTATTCAGTCAGGTCGCCATACTCGACACAGCCGTGCATACTGTGACAATGACTTAATGACGTGAATAGGGGAAATATTGCACAGTTCACCGGCTTGTATTGCGTGCCATTATCCCTTTGTGAAACAGAAAGATCAAAATTATGAAATATCATGCGACACATGTGGGATCTATTCAGCGCTATCACAAAACTCCCATTGAAAAACGGGTAAATGGCTTTGCATGAGGCTGTGTACAGAACCATATGGACGCCTCCACATCTCCTCATTTCATACATGTTTCTTTTGACATCAATAATGCCTCGGTATCCAGTGGCGTCTGGAACGCATCCAAAACAATTATAAAGTTGCCGTGGAAACTGAGGTCCTGTGCCAGGGTGAGGCATACTGTCTCCGCTCAGATAACCGCATGGAAAGTCACAGCAAACAAAGCACTTGACAGGGGTGCAGAAATGGGAGAAATAGAAAGAGGGAGGGAGGTGAGGGATGGGCAGAGGTGAGGAGACAGAGACGGAATAACAAAAGGGGCGAATGGGGCGCATTTTGGACATCCACAGTTAATGAAAATATGCACAAAAGATTCGATTCCTCTCGCGTTTGGGGCTGGAAAACACATATCGTAGTCGAAAACCATTGCAATTGTGATATGTATAATAACTACTCTGCAGATATTATGTTTACATGTCGACTAATTTTGTTATTATTTGTATTTAATCTACACAACCTTTGCTGCAGTACATTTCCCCTAAATAAAGGATTTCTGACGGCGAACAAGTCAGACTTAGTCGGAGTATTATGCCGAGGTTCAGTTAAGGGTGAAGGTGAAGCAGGTACAGTAACGTGGTTGTGTGTACATGAGTGAATATTATCATCGCACACTAACACACAAGCCCTCAGCGACACACGCAATTTGTGTGCAGAACATTGGGAGCGGTGTAAGGTATTGTAACCTTATGCTAACCTAATGAACAAGAGGATGCAAGTGGTGTAATGGAGCCATTTTTACATTCATCTTTAGCCTCCTCATTATGCGGCCGATATGACAACCTCGTTAGGAGTGCACGAAAGATTACCCGAGCGGGTAAAGAGCACCACCTCAACACACGGAAAAACACAAACGGAACAATTGTAAAACAGGTAGGAATGTAGAGGGCAGTCTCCCTCTCTCTCTCTCTCTCTCTCTCTCACACACACACACACACACACACACACACACACACCACACACACACACACACCACACACACACACACACACACACACACACACACACACACACACACACGCACACACACACACACACACACACACACACACACCACTCCCCTGGTGGGAGTTACTGGGCTCTTGGAGTCAGAAAGACAATCTGACTGGCTTTCAAAGACCCCTGACTGTCTGCTCTGTTTACTCAGTTGGGAGCGCCACCATTTCAGAGTCCTTGCATTACCGTGTTTTGATCTCACTGATGAAGAACACGAGCTTCAGGGTTCAGGGCTGAATCGCAGGCTACCAACACGTGATGCAGTGTGTTTAAAGCTTAATGAAAACGCAACATATGATACGTGTTTGTCGCGGCAGCAGAAAACACACTACTTATAACGCAGGCAGTGCTTTTCTAGGCTGTGTCAGGTCACTGTAAGCAATTATAGTAACATGAATCAATTAAAACGTGTTTTTAGTTGCGCGTGCCTGAAGTGTCAGCAGATCTGCGCGCGAGTCATCGTTTGTTCTCATTAGTGTTTCCGGGAGAAATCAGCGGCGCTTGAGGAAATCAGGTCATTTGTATCCGCAAATAAGGAGACCCGGCCCAACGGCATGGTGTCGTTTGTAACAGGGTAGTATTTGCGAGTGTGTGTAGTAGTGTGTGTCTGTTTGGGACTATTTGGTTTAACAATGAAACGGCAATGTGTGCATTAGTCTCGGTAATGGCCATGAGGCCGAGCATCAGTAGCTCAACACTGCTCTCCAGTGGATTCAGAGTGACATGACACTCACGAAATGTCAAGCGATAGCTGTGTTCCTAACGTATTAAGTCTGTAATTTAACTTATTAAAACCGCCCCTTATTCTGATATAATATGATGCATTACACAGCACAGCATAACGGAGGAAAATCAGCTCAATTAAACCAAGAGGTAATTGTTTTCGGAGCCAAGGAGGAACTAATAAAAGTCTGCACTTGCTCAAAACGAAAAAAGGTCGGATATCTAGGTCATGACCTGCATGTCAACACATGGCATGGCTTTTTATTTTGGGAGGAAAACAATGTTTCATGTGTTTCAGGAGCTTCGGGGTCCTGATATTATATCAATTATAACATGTGACCCCCCCCCCCCACCCCTCAACCAGGGGTTGGTGTGTTGCTCAGGGCAACACTGTGCTACGAGGGGAGACACCAAGGATTACTACAATTCAGAAGAAATAGAAAAAACAACTCTATGTGAATTCAAAAGGTTTTCTGTGTGTGTTGTGGTTGTGTGTGTGTGTGTGTGTGTGTGTATATCTGTATGTGCGTGTCTGTGTATGTGTGTGTCTGTGTGTGTGTGTGTGTGTGTGTGTCTGTCTGTCTGTCTGTCTGTCTGTGTGTATGTATATCTGTGTGTATGTGTTTCTCTGTGTGTTGTGTGTGTGTGTGTGTGTGTGTGTGTGTGTGTGTGTGTGTGTTGTGTGTGTGTGTGTGTGTGTGTGTGTGGGTGTGTGTGTGTGTTGTGTGTGTGTGTGTGTGTGTGTGTGTGTATGTGTTTGTATCTGTGTGTATGTGTTTATGTGTGTGTGTGTGTGTGTGTGTGTGTATATCTGTATGTGCGTGTCTGTGTATGTGTGTGTCTGTGTGTATGTGTGTTTGTCTGTGTGTGCGTGTGCGTGTGTTTCTGTGTTGTGTGTGTGTGTGTGTGTGTGTGTGTGTGTGTGTGTGTGGTGTGTGTGAGTGTGTGTGTGTGTGTGTGTGTGTGTGTGTGTGTGTGCGCGTGTCTGTGTGTGTGTGGGTGTGTGTGTGTGTGTGTGTGTGTGTGTGTGTGTGTGTGTGTGTGTGTGTGTGTGTGTGTGTGTGTGTGTGTGTGTGTGTGTGTGTGTGTGTGTGTGTGTGTGTGTCTAACCCCTATCTCTACCTTCACTGTCCTCACTGTCAGCAGAATAGCCCTCACAGCCTGATCGTGTCCCTTCTGCCCAGAACAGGTTTTGTTGTCCTCTAAATATCAGTCGATGTAAACACATGCATCAGGTTGATGGTGTCACAGCTGAGCACACGAGCACACGTGTATGATACTGCCTGGAAACAAGTGGTCAAGTGGCACAGTGTTGCCCTGAGGCAACGAACACAACAACATAGTTTTAGCTAATATACATAATAAGTCTTTAAACAATCAAATATACTTCTTTACGTATTCATGCACATGCATGTATTTTTTATTTTAAGTTGTGTACATTTCTGATATGTTAAAAAGTGAAATGTATCTTACCAAGTGGTGGCCCTGAGTCCCCTGCAGCTTTGCTTGCAGAAAGGACGGCTCCACCCCCAGACAACATGCCACACCCATATCATTCGCTCATTTGGTTGGACACCAGCATGTCAGGTGACATTGTGTATATTTAAAAAAAATAAAAAGATATAGGGCCAGTGTGAGGTCGAAACAAGTGGTTTGTTGCCTGAGGGCAACAGTATGCCATAGGGTTACTACTACGAGCCTACTATCACCTTGAGAATAGTGCTGCGTACCGGTACGCCGAACCGGTACTGGACTTGTAAAAAGTTTCGGTTCAAGTCCGGTTAAAACCGGAACGTCGGGAACCGGTACTTGGACTCGCAAAAAAACTAGCACTTACGTATATTCTGGTGTCTGTAGTTATTTAAACATTCCCTGATAAACGTTATTCAGCGTCAATAAATGAGTGCTAATCCCAGTGTGCTCAGTGTACAACATCACATGTCATTTCACCTTCGATTCACAGTTTGAAAACGTAACATTTCGCCACATGCTAATGCTAACCGGAAGTGAATACTTTTCAGAATAAAAGTATTAAGTTAATAGTGTGAACTTTCGGTGTTTTCAGAATAAAACTGATTTAAATTAAATAGTGTATTTAATTCAAAATTACGCCATATCAACATTGATTTTAATTTCTAACAGTGTGTATGTACATCACTATGTATGTAGTATGTACTGTATAATGTACACATGTAGAGTTGTAGAAAATACATGGTGTACAGACTGTACAGTACACTCTGACTGTACAGTCACTACAGTGTATACTGTATAGTAGGTGTGTAACAGTGTAATGCGTATAGTCTACTCTACACTCTACCTTTCAGCAAAGCTTTAGGGATGTAGGCTCAGTCAGCTCAGGGACTGTTTGGTTACTTTAGTTTGGTAAATGAAATAAATGTGTGAACTTTGTAGTAGTTCACTGCTGTCATAAGTCATTTGTAGACTAAGTGGCAAAAAGTGTTTTTTTTACATTCAGGTTCAGGTTCAGGTCCGGACTTATAAGTCCGGACCTGAACCTGAACCTCTGGACTTGAGTCCGGACCTGAACCTGAATGTGAGTCCAGGTACGCAGCACTAGTTGACAATATATCGAGTTATGACTTCAGCAGGATTTGGAACACGTGTCCGTGCATTTATCTCCAGCAGACTCATCGACTGTAACAGTTTCTTTACAGCTCTCACTAAAGATCCAGACAGCTGCAGCTGATTGTGAACGCTGCTGCTCGAGTCCTCACTAACGGGCTTCCTGTCTGTTAAAGATGCTGCTGGTTTATAAAGCACTGAAGGGTTTATTCGGACCTCCTGCTACATGATGAACCTCCCAAAACCGTTCCGTTATTAGGCTCCAAATATCTGGAACAAACTCCCACAAAACTGCATGTCCTTAAATATAATAATGACACTATGGGCTACTTGTGTGTGCAGCTGACTGACATGGAGTACAGCTCTATGTTTACCTCTGGGAACAATGATTCACCATATATTCTAGGGATGGGAACACGTGTGTCTTCCATAACATGCAAGTTGCTAGAATAAAGTAGATGTAACTAAATATCTGCTTGACATCTGATATTAGGGCTGGATATCTGTCGTGACGATAATCGTGTTATGCGCATGCGCGATATTTTTAGGATCGCACGTCCTTTTTTTTTTAGAACATGCAATATTAAGTAGGCAAATGAACTCATGTTACAATTATTTTGCTGCTCGCTACAAAAGGAAAACTCTCGCGGCTCTCATGTCAGGGGTACTTGAGTGAGTGACAGGCTCTGCATGCTCAGCAAACCACCAATCACAACCATTCTTGATCAAATCACAGCAGGATAACCGAGCTGGCTCAGCTTGTTGCTCTGATAATTTAAGATCCAGAAGTCCGTGACTACAATCCTTCATCCGGTTAAATATCTTTTAAAAAATACCAATTGTATAGCATTAAAGTTCAAGAATGGATGGTTTGCGGACAAAAAAACTATTTTGTTCAATTCCTGTATGTTTTCATATCGCAGGGGGAACAAATATATCGCAATGTCAGTTTTTTTCAATATCGTGCAGCCCTATCTGATATTATAAATATACCTTTAGCAGAAGAGCAATGCTATTCCTGAAGGACAGCATGCATTTAGTTTTTACAGTATGTTTGTGGCTCCACATATTTCACATGTATTGCCTTGGAAATGTAGTCAAGTAGAGCTATGTAGCATACAATTGAAATACTCAAGAAATGTACAAGTATGTGAAAGTAGTATTTAAGTACAGTTCTTTTACACTTTTTGAAATGAGTACTTTTCCTTTTGGTGACCTAGAGATAATTATGTAAATCTTTAAACTCTTAAAGTGTTATGTTATTGGTGACATCGAGCCTAGAAGACGGGAAAAAAGAATTATTTTAATGTTTCTGTTGAATATTTGTTGTCTGTTAGTGTATGATATACATTTGTCTGAAACAAGCACAATAATGATGTGTAATCAGAAACACCAGGAAAAACAAATAACTGCTGTAAACGAATAAACCAATGCAACATTTTCCTTCAGTGTATGTCAAACTATTTAAAATATAGTTATATTATATTCAGCTCTATACTCTCCTCTGCTCTGTTAAACGCTATTCTACAATCCTTGCTTCTCATTGGCGCACGCAAAGAGGAAGTAGGATGATGTCGACCAATCAGATCCGCGTTTTATTCCAGAGGCTTGTTTCCGGACTGGCCTGTTATTATTCTGTCAGCACATGAAATAACGGTGAGTATTTCTGATTCCGATTCAAAACACGAGTCTGTTTTTATGGAAAATAAGAAGTGTTGACGTCACTTTTAACAACTCGACGTGTTGTTTGAATGACAATTACGCTTATAAACCCACCGCGTGCGCGTGTATAGCTTGTAAACATCCCACCCCTCAGTATCATCAGTCAGGAGAGAGATGCATATTGGAGATAAACCGTGCAGCCCGTGTGGGTTCAGGCCTGTTGTTTGCGCGTAATCCTCGAAAGAGGATCCGTGATGGTGGTCTTCCCGTCTGAAGCTTCCAGAAACACCCGAGATTATCCGTGCTTCTGCAGCCCCTCCCAGCTTCAATCCGTGCTTGCATCGCAAAAAGGGGCCACATGAAGACAAGGGGGGCTTCTTGATGTCCATCCAATTGTTTTTCTATTTTGTTTTTACATCATGCATGAGGGTGTTCAGTCTGTTGCTATACGTATGATTTTATTGTCTCGTGCTTTTACATTAGTTTTATTTTGTCCTATCGGTTTTGTCTAAATGTATTTATGCTGCTTTTTATATATATATAATGTGCAGCACTTTGGTGAAGTCTGTTGTTTTTATTAAGCCTGTAGGCCTACCTAATGATGTCACTGCTCGGGTTGACTGAGCATCCTTGTGTTCTTTATTTTACTTTCGTTTCTCCATGTTATCATTGTTGCTATTGTACATCTTACAGGGTGGGGATGGTTGACCTCATGTTCTGTCTCCGCCTTTTTAATCCATCTAAAAGCACTTTGTAACCGTTTTGAGAAGTGCTGTTTAAATAAAGTTATTATATTAGTTGTATTGGCTCGTGTGTCACCCTAAAACAGGCACAAGATGGCGCTAAATCTTAGCTTTAATCACTGCATTTATCAACAGGTCTCCCTTCAAGTCCATCAAAATGGAAATGTATGAAGTGCCCGTGCCCAACCAGGAAATACCCGGATGTCCACCAGGGTTAGAATACCTGACTCAGGTAACAATAGCTAGTTGTATGTAATGTATATGTATGGAACGCTTGCATGGGGGCTGGGGTGGAAATAGCCTTATCTCTGTATGTTGCTTCAGATTTCAAGTATTACAATGTGTTAAATAATTTAAGTTTAGCTTACAAATGTTGCATATAAGTGCCTTCTGGTCCAGTGGCCATATGTCATATTAGGACAAGCACAGATGTTATAATAACCCTGGTAATAGCTCCATCCTATTCAAGTGTTCCAGTTACAGCACAATGCCATGGAAACTGTCCTTTATTAATTAAATGATGTAATAATAATAATAATAATATATAATATTTTTATAGCGCCTTTCAGGAAACCCAAGGTCGCTTTACAAGTCGGGTAGGGGGGGGGAAGTAGTGGAAAAATAAACCTATTAAACTAACTAGTGGGGAAAGCCTTGGTAAAAAGGTGCGTTTTGAGGGCTTTTTTGAAAATGTCCAGGGTTGGGGCGCTGCGGATTTCGGGGGGGAGAGAGTTCCAGAGGGTGGGGGATGCCACACTGAAGGCTCTGTCACCAAAAGTCCGCAACCTGGTGCGGGGGGTGGAGAGGAGATCCTGTCCAGATGATCTTAGCTTCCGGGATGGAGTGTGGTAGCGGAGAAGGTCAGACAGGTATTGGGGGGCGAGGGCATGGAGGGATTTGTAAGTCAGAAGAAGGAGTTTATAGGTGATACGGTGCTTGACTGGGAGCCAGTGGAGGTGGATCAGGGTGGGGGTAATGTGCTGCAATGTACACACATGCTCTTCCTAATGCAATGAGTCTGACCGTTTTCTATGAAGAAGATCAATTGCCTACATAAAGTCTGTTCATGTGTTCTTACCCCTCCTGTTGTGTTCGGGTCGAATCTGACCGATTTACTACTTTCATCAATCATCACTTTTTTTGCTTTACATTCGATTGCATTAAGGCTTCATGATGATATCCTTCACAGGAGACATTTGAACATATTAAATTGCTGATCACCACTTCCATTGCATTTTGGATGATTTAGTCAACTTTGTAACACCATGGTGTTCCCGCTCAAAGATGACCGCCATAAAGAAAAAGGGAATTAGTGACTATCTGGATCAGATAAAACACACACACTAGATGTGTCCGTCCCGCTCTTATGTGCCCATCCCCCCACATGGATCACACCTGGCACACGCAATACATGTTCAGTGTCTGTTCTTTGTATATGTACTGCAGTTTTTCATGTATACCAGTAGTCTGAGACAATATGTACAGTTTGAAAGGGTGTGAAATGAAATTTGTTGATGTTTTTGTGTTAATGTAATAGCCGTTAAAACGGGACCGGTCAAATTTGACCGCGGACACCAAAGTAAGCGGGGAAACGAAGACAACAGGAGGGTTAAACGGTGCCGACATGTTTGAATGAAAATGTCCCCACTTGTCCAGTGGCAGTAGAAAATGAAGAAACAGATACCACCCCCTTTCCAAGTCTTTTTAAAACATCCTAAATGTGAATATACACATATTGTAATGCTCGGATGCAACACATGATGGGCCTTCATTTAAGGAAAGGTTGACGCGCCACAGTAGGCAAAGCACACGTGTAAATAATTGAACGAATGAAAGCTTTATTCCATGAAGCAGCTCAATGTTATTATGCTGAGTCACCGTCAAGGATCAATGCCCTAATGTTAGCGATGACACCTAGGACCCTTAGGAGAGGGGCGTTCCTCAACACTCTCTAGAGAAGTACACAACACTACATGAATAATAACTGACTTTAAGGCCCTCCACCTACCCCACTGTATGTGGTTCTCTTTTCTCCTAGGTGGATCAGCTCCTCATCAAACAGAAAGTTGAGCTTGCTGAAGGTAAAGTATTTGTACGTGAGAAAATAAATCCGTTATGCTGCTAGTTGTGATAAGTACCAACCCTATCTCCAAAGAAATGACGTGTCCCAAAACAAAGATATGCAAGAACAAATAGAAAAATACTCTGGGTTTAGTGAAAATGTGTTTGGCTTAAAAAAAGTAGGTTTGTAATTTGAGTTCTAAAGATGAACACGAAGACGTTGCCTTCTTGTTTCACACGGGACCTTACACAGCGGTGAAAGCCCTGTGTCTTTGTGGACAACTTAGTTTAAGAAGCATTAAAAGTATTCTCTTCCGGGAGAAAACACACTTCCCACAACGCGTTACGACGAAGCGGTTTTGTTGTATAGGGCGACTGTGGCTGCGAGGGAGTGCGGTCGTCCTTCAACCAGAAGGTTGTGGGTTCGATCCCTGCCCATGCAGTCAACATGTCGATGTATCCTTGGGCAAGATACTTAACCCTGAGGTACTCCCGATGGCCAACGGTGTGTGAATGTTAGGTCCTACAGCAGGGGTGTCAAACTCAAGGCCCGGGGGCCAAATCCGGCCCCCGACTTCATTTTATGTGGCCCCGCAAGAGCTTGCAAAGATTATAATACGTTTATTATACGGTTAATTGCCACTTTACAGAAGCAGGTTGCCCATAAACTACATGTCCCACAATGCATCTCGTTTTGTGACATGCGCACTGAAGACACTTGCAATTATTTGCCCTGGACTTCTGCTTTCAGACGTAGTTAATTAGGAAGTTATTACCCTATCCAATAATAATCCAATTCAGAGGCAATAATGTAATATAATACATTATTTTATATATATTATACATTTATATATGTATATTTATATAGTTACAACCGGCCCTTTGAGTGCAACGATAATGCTAATGTGGCCCGCGATGACATTGAGTTTGACACCCCTGGTCTATAGTAAGGTACACTGCTCTGTATGAATGGGTGAACGACATGTATGTAAAGCGCTTTGAGGGGTCTTAAAGACTGGATAAGGCGCTTTATACGTACAGTCCCTTTACCATTTAGGAACGTAATCCTTAAGAGACTTGAGTGAAGATGGGTTTTGCCGGTTTTGTCTTTATAGCACTGACATGTACGCTTTGTTCCTCCTACGCAGCCCTGATTGGTTTTGAAAGCAACAACAAGTATGAGATCCGTAACAGCATGGGTCAGGATGTGTTCTACGCTCTGGAGGAGAACGACTGTCTGACCCGGCAGTGCTGCGGTCCCATGCGCTCCTTCACCATCCACGTCGTGGACCACAACGGACAGAAGGTCATCACCATCACCAGACCGCTGAACTGCACCGCTTGCTGCTGCCCCTGCTGCCTACAAGAGGTGAGCCACACACATGATGTCCATTCCATCCAGTGTGGGAGGACATGAGGACTGATCCCACTCTGCTCTCCCATGACCCCTCCCTCAGCTGGAGGTGCAGTCTCCCCCTGGGAACACAGTGGGGTACGTGAGGCAACAGTGGCACCCGTTCTCCCCCAAATTCATCGTGTCGGACGAAAACAACGAGCCTGTGCTGAAGATCCACGGGCCCTTCTGTGGGTGGAGCTGCCTGCCCGATGTCGACTTTGAGGTGGGTTCATCGAGACTCAGAACATCCATTAAAGGTCCCGATATTACTGTTTTTCATTACTTTAGTATAGGTGTCAGATATAAGCAAAACATGTCTCTGATTGGCTGAAACACCAAACGGATGATTGCAGCATTACCCAGAATCCCCTCTGTTTCAGCCCTGTTTCCAAAGTGCTGATTCTCTGTCTGTTACTTTAGATGAAAACAAGGAGCCCCTCCCCACGCCCCTCTGATGCGGCTTTCACACCAGCGCTTTTCAGTTTCTAGCTCCGAGCGGGAGCTTTTCTGGTTCAGCTCCGGTTTCCCTTTCCAGCTCCCGCTCTGTGCACACCGCCCACTGGCGCCCCAGAGCTGCCCTTGCTGCGTCATGACGTCACCGTTTACATCGCTGATTTGCCCCCCAACGGCAGCTCACAACAACAACAACAACAGCGTCGGGTCGATGATCGTGTTGCTTTTATCACACGAAGCCAGAATACATTGAATAACGACTTCTCCAACCATATACTTTGCTCCAGAGTGCCGTGGTTCATTGTTTATTAATGTGTTTCTGCAGCATTTACTGACCGCTGCAGTGCTGCTCTTCCACGGGAGATTACTCTCCCGTTAGCTCCCGGTTAGCTCACACTGCAGCGGCCGCTCTAAAGTATCACTGTCCGACTCACACAAGCAGCTGATGCATATCCCCAGTCCCCCTTAGCCTAAGTGAATGTGTGTCAGTCTGAATTGACACTGTTTGGTATCACAACGCTGTTATGAAAGTTTCTCTGGTATAAAACGGGTGATGTTGGCATAGCAACCGAAGCTAAACTGACTACTTGCATCCGATAGCTGCAATAATACAAAACAACACGTCTGCCTCTCTCCACAATGATCGATAACAGTGAACGGATGGTCAAAGTAAGGCACAAATAAACAGAACCACACGAAGCCTGGTTAGTGCTGCCTGACTTTATAAAGTGTGTTTATAGGCACTACTGCTTGTAGGCAGGCATAACAGTCGACCCATGGGAGGTGGGTTTAGTTTCCTGCACGCCTCGACGTGAGAGAGGCGTAAGCGACGTCGCCTCTTAGCTCCAAAGCTCTTGCCTCTGGACCGACAATTTTTTGGAGCTGGAAATGAAGCGGATTCCGGAGCTAAGAGGCCGCGCAGCTCCGGTGTGAACTGGAAAACCCGGCGCTTTTCAGGCTCTAGCTCCGAGCCGGAGCTGAAAAGGCGCTGGTGTGAAAGGGGCATGAGAGACATTTGGTTACAAAGAACTCAATGGTGCTCTACAGGAGGTTCAGGTGATAAGGGGGGGGGGGGGGGGTTACCTTGGTTGCTGATTGGCTAATGGTTACACAAGACAACACATCGTTATGACATCATAAAGTGGCCAAAATCTGATCTGCTCATTTTCAGACAGGTTTTTATAGAAATGTATCAAAAAGAGAGAGAATCTTTGTTCCTGAAACTTTCAGAGTCTCTTTCCACAGAGGGGACACATGTTGATGTAGAAGAGACATGAAGAAGAGGGGACACATGTTGATGTAGAAGAGACATGGAGAAGAGGGGACACATGTTGATGTAGAAGAGACATGAAGAAGAGGGGGCACATGTTGATGTAGAAGAGACATGGAGAAGAGGGGACACATGTTGATGTAGAAGAGACATGAAGAAGAGGGGACACATGTTGATGTAGAAGAGACATGGAGAAGAGGGGACACATGTTGATGTAGAAGAGACATGAAGAAGAGGGGACACATGTTGATGTAGAAGAGACATGGAGAAGAGGGGACACATGTTGATGTAGAAGAGACATGAAGAAGAGGGGACACATGTTGATGTAGAAGAGACATGGAGAAGAGGGGACACATGTTGATGTAGAAGAGACATGGAGAAGAGGGGACACATGTTGATGTAGAAGAGACATGAAGAAGAGGGGACACGTGTTGATGTAGAAGAGACATGAAGAAGAGGGGACACGTGTTGATGTAGAAGAGACATGAAGAAGAGGGGACACATGGTGATGTAGAAGAGACATGGAGAAGAGGGGACACATGCTGATGTAGAAGAGACATGAAGAAGAGGGGACACATGTTGATGTAGAAGAGACATGGAGAAGAGGGGACACATGTTGATGAAGAAGAGACATGAAGAAGAGGGGACACATGTTGATGTAGAAGAGACACGGAGAAGAGGGGACACATGTTGATGTAGAAGAGACATAAAGAAGAGGGGACACATGTTGATGTAGAAGAGACATGGAGAAGAGGGGACACATGTTGATGAAGAAGAGACATGAAGAAGAGGGGACACGTGTTGATGTAGAAGAGACATGAAGAAGAGGGGACACATGGTGATGTAGAAGAGACATGGAGAAGAGGGGACACATGCTGATGTAGAAGAGACATGAAGAAGAGGGGACACATGTTGATGTAGAAGAGACATGGAGAAGAGGGGACACATGTTGATGAAGAAGAGACATAAAGAAGAGGGGACACATGTTGATGTAGAAGAGACATGGAGAAGAGGGGACACATGTTGATGAAGAAGAGACATGAAGAAGAGGGGACACGTGTTGATGTAGAAGAGACATGAAGAAGAGGGGACACATGTTGATGTAGAAGAGACATGAAGAAGAGGGGACACGTGTTGATGTAGAAGAGACATGAAGAAGAGGGGACACGTGTTGATGTAGAAGAGACATGAAGAAGAGGGGACACATGGTGATGTAGAAGAGACATGGAGAAGAGGGGACACATGCTGATGTAGAAGAGACATGAAGAAGAGGGGACACATGTTGATGTAGAAGAGACATGGAGAAGAGGGGACACATGTTGATGAAGAAGAGACATGAAGAAGAGGGGACACATGTTGATGTAGAAGAGACACGGAGAAGAGGGGACACATGTTGATGTAGAAGAGACATAAAGAAGAGGGGACACATGTTGATGTAGAAGAGACATGGAGAAGAGGGGACACATGTTGATGTAGAAGAGACATGAAGAAGAGGGGACACATGCTGATGTAGAAGAGACATGAAGAAGAGGGGACACATGTTGATGTAGAAGAGACATGGAGAAGAGGGGACACATGTTGATGAAGAAGAGACATGAAGAAGAGGGGACACATGTTGATGTAGAAGAGACACGGAGAAGAGGGGACACATGTTGATGTAGAAGAGACATAAAGAAGAGGGGACACATGTTGATGTAGAAGAGACATGAAGAAGAGGGGACACGTGTTGATGTAGAAGAGACATGGAGAAGAGGGGACACATGCTGATGTAGAAGAGACATGAAGAAGAGGGGACACATGTTGATGTAGAAGAGGGGACACATGTTGATGTAGAAGAGACATGAAGAAGAGGGGACACATGTTGATGTAGAAGAGACATGAAGAAGAGGGGACACATGTTGATGTAGAAGAGACATGAAGAAGAGGGGACACATGCTGATGTAGAAGAGACATGAAGAAGAGGGGACACATGTTGATGTAGAAGAGGGGACACATGTTGATGTAGAAGAGACATGAAGAAGAGGGGACACATGTTGATGTAGAAGAGACATGAAGAAGAGGGGACACATGTTGATGTAGAAGAGACATGAAGAAGAGGGGACACATGTTGATGTAGAAGAGACATGAAGAAGAGGGGACACATGTTGATGTAGAAGAGACATGAAGAAGAGGGGACACATGTTGATGTAGAAGAGACATGAGGAAGAGGGGACACATGTTGATGTAGAAGAGACATGGAGGAGAGGATTTCCCATCACAGGTGACCTTTAAATGTGTGCGAACATGACGGGACACGGCCGCTCTCGCCCTCTGGACATCTCTTGTCAGGGATCCTCCTCATGCTCCGGTGCAGGACATCTGTTTCCAATCAGAGCGGCCTTAGTGTGGATCGAGCCGTCTCACAGGGAACGCTCCTGTGTGGCACAGAGCGGCCATTGTTGCACGCTTAGCTGGTTTTATTAGATTGAGCTGTGAATGGGGTCAGCGATTGAGACCTAGAGAAGGGGGGACTGAAGCGTGATATTACCATGGAAACTCCTCTCTTGCCGCTTTGAAGTTATTACTAGGACAGAAAATTCAGTTGACACGACATTTTGAATGTTCCCAAGATTACCCTACAGCAGGGTTTCTCAAACTGTTTCATACCAAGGACTTGACCAATACAAAAACACTCGTGGACCACCTAACTCCACACATATAAAAAAACAGTTTTTCTAGAACAGATTACAAATCGCCTGAAATTGGTACAAACAAGTGGCAACATGTGTGATGGAGGTGTTGCGCTGGGCTATATCATGCAATTGAAAGTGAAACTTAATCTCGCTCTATTACGGAGATATTCCCGCGAGAGTGCGGAAAACTTTTATGTATTTATTTATTTCAAATGTGAAATGTTACCAATATACTCACGGACCACTAGGGGGCGCTCACGTGCCACACTTTGAGAAGCACTTCCCTACAGTAAAACGTGATGGATTGATCTTCCTCAGATTTTGACGATGGACGAAGTCACCCAGATTGGGAAGATCAGTAAGCAGTGGACCGGACTTCTTCGGGAAGTCTTCACAGATTCAGACAACTTTGGCATCCAGTTCCCCATGGACCTGGACGTGAAGATGAAGGCTACTATGATCGGAGCGTGTTTTCTCATCGTGAGTAACGTCTTTGCCGTTGGTCAACGTCAAAACAGCAAGTTTTAGATTCTCTCACAGCAAAACAAGAGTTACTATTTTGAAATGACAGAGGCAGTCACCTCACATGACCCAACTTTTATGGGGACTCGCTGGTAGTCGGAAACTTCATGTACCTACCACTTAATGCATTCTGTGGGACATGTGACCCGAAACCACCCAATCACCACTAATGCAAAACAGCCTCTTTCTGTAGCAGCACACCACATTAGCTAAAGCAGTGGGGGCCCCGACCCCCGGGGGGCCGCCAGGGGGGTCACACAAAGTTTGAGGGAAAAGGGATATATATATATTTTTTAAGTTGTATTTATTTAAGATGTTATTAATAACTGTATATCTCTCAATCGATGTCCTTTGATGCCAATCTTTTAATATTTTTGTTTTTGAATCACACGACCGCCCTAAGCCAATCAGAATCGAGCTTTTGGAGCAAGTGAGAGCTAGTGAATGTTTCGCTCTGGAGCTGGATGAGAGCACGGATGTAGCAAATGTCGCAGAATTGCTTGCATACATCAGATTTATTTCAGAAGACAACTTTGTTGAGGAAATATTATTTTGCAAAGCACTGGAAGGTAGGACCACATGAAGAGACATGTTCCACGTTTTAGATGAGTACACCATCTCAAACGGACGTGACTGGTCTCGTTGTGTGGGTGTGTGCTCAGATGGGGCAGCGGGGCTATGACAGGCAAAGAAAGTGACAGCTTCGATCAGGCAGAAGGCCCCAAATGTAGTGGCAACACACGGCATGCTCCATCGCGAGGCACGGGTACACATCTTTAAATTGCAACAGGGGGGTCCCCGCCAGAGGATAATGCTATATGGCAAAGTTTGGGAACCCCTGAGCTAAAGTGCTCCAATGCTAAACTCTTAAGACGTTGACTTGGCTGGAACATATCAGGGAATCATTTATATCCCAAGCCATATTTCAACATCCATCTGTGTGACTGCAATGCATCATTTCTTTGCCTTTAACACGTTCTTCTTGGTGTTTTTCCACACAGGACTTCATGTTCTTTGAATCGAACAACTAGGAGCCAAACGGGATATTCACGTAATCATTTCTGGAGAGCCACGATCAGAACAAAACGCCCGGACATAGAACAACCTCTGGACCAGATGTTTTAAAAAGGGACTACCTTAATGTTGCAGTTGTGCATGAACAATGATTTAGAAAGGTTTGTTTTAGTCTTAGCCGCTCAGGTCGTTTGTGACTAAGCTGTGAGTGCACAGTGCAATGTTTCTAGACAAAGCTTTATTTGTGTTTACGGAACTACGGTGGCCTACAGGTGCAAACACCAGGTCAAAAACATTTCCATTGAGAGAAACGAGCTGCCGCTTCAGACCGTAAAGAATATTTAGTTACTACTGAAGACACTTGAATATTAGGATACCGTCCTTATATGAGCAAAAGGGAACGCCATGCAGGCAAGAGCTGTTACACAGGGAGTACTTGAGGAGGGTTCGGCCAAAAAGCACTGGTTTGGTCAAATCGATAGTCAGCATGTTAATATATAATGCTCTTAGCTATATTGTGCAGTTTCTAGTGTAGATAAGCTTCTATTTATTTATATATTTTGGTCATGTGTGTGTGCTCTGCTTTGTGCTGCTATGAGTGTGTGTAACTGAAGCATCATAAGCGTACTATAATATTTGTAATGCCATAACAGTTAATCATTACTGAACGGAGGGGTTGTGGCTGTGCGCCCCGTGTTGTCCACACGAGGGAGCTAGCTTTTCCTTTTAGGAGAGTCCCTGCTGATGCCATCAAGTTTTTATTGGGAAATGAGTTGTATTTTCTTTGGACACACTCAGGTTGGAATGCATGCGGCTGTGTTTTGTGATGTTCGCTCCTGCTGGCACGAGGGGACACACACCTGCGCCTCGTACTATGGATATAACGAAGGGGTAACCTTTTGAGGGGGATTTTGTTCATCAACTCATCAAATAAACATTTTATTTTGTAATCAAACCATTACGGTAGTGGGAAGTAACAAAGCACTCAAGTACCAAACTTATTTTGATATAATTGGACTTAGAACTTCTACTCCACTACAGTTATTTAAAAATCACTTTTTACATATTAAAACGTGTAATTTGCATAAATAATAACACCAATAGCACTACCATTATATACAAACCGGTATTAGAAATTGGCTCCAGATTGACAACATTAAAATGCCCTCACAAAAAGAATAGGATAATAAATGAGAATGTATTATTGTGAAAATAGTTACTTCTACTTAAGTAACATGTTAAATTTAAGACTTTCCCTTTAAAGGAGAATTATATATATCTACTTTTAACTCGAGTGAATGATCTTGATATGATATAAACTATTTTCCAACATCACGGTCATTATATGATGTCAATTGTGGTTCGGGAAAATGAGAAAGAAACATACATTTTAAGTTATTTTCTAATATTTAGTGTTATTTTTAATGAAGTATAATACACTGCCATTTTGAAAAGCTTGTCTATCGTAAATGTTCTTGTGTCATGTGTTTTGATTATTGCCCAGTCATCACAACTTCAGTTTTTTATTAGAAATCACTTTATTCAGATTATTTTCTTGCCACTAAAATTACCCTGATCATCGCTTGAAAGGGTTAATAGTGCGAGGTGCTGGTGCTGCGTCCTCTGAAGGCTCTTTGTGTTTAAAAGCCAAAAACGGGATTTAAAGGTGGGGTAGGTACATTTGAGAAACCGGCTCGAGATCGCTAGAATTTGAAAATACACAACCGGAGAAAATCTGCCACTTCCTTACAGAGCCCCTCCTCCAACACACACGAACGCGCACATGACCAATGAGGGCACGAGGTAAGTTTGTGCCCCGATGGAAGGCTGACAGGCAGGTAGGCCATCCAATCCGTTTAAACGGATTGGTTGTACTTTTTACAGTATTACGGCTTCTACAGATGACATTTTTTTATGGATTTGTTGTCAAAGCACTTCAGATATTCATTGCTATCGGGATGTTAAGAGCATTCCATGGAATATAACAACAAGTGTATCTCGAGCCGGTTTCTGAAACGTACCTACCCCACCTTTAATCTATTCCCCCTCAGATATAGAAACGCAACTTATTCTTCTACTTTTGGCTAACACTTTGAGCTAATGTGTGTAATGTGATGAATGCAAACTCTGAGAGCTTAAGTTGTGCAAATATAGTACAAATAAAAACATATTGTGACGTGAGCAGTTTCCTTTTTAACCAAATGCATTTAGCCTCAAAACAGCAACACTTAAAAAGGAAAATGCTTTCACATCAGTGCCCACGGGCCTTTCAATACAGTTTAACAGTGGGTTTAACAGTCGTCAGACCTTGTAAATGTCCATGTAAATCCACTCTGGTGTGCTTGTTAATTATTGGACTTCACCAGCTGCTTTAATGGCTACCTTCACCTTTTTTTAACAGCAATTTTCTCTGCGGAAATCCAGCCTGCGGGGTGATTGATTGGGCCGATTGCATGAAACACAGATGTCCTTGAAGGACAACATGAAAAGGGAAATTAGTACATTTATTTTTCAGCTTTTTCCAAGGAAGCTATTAACCTGCAGCAGTTAACCTTGGGTGCAACTAAAGAAGTCTAATTAAAAACGGCCCTTTTTAAATCACACATCAATGAAAAGAGTAACTGACTGAAGAGGCTTGAATAGAAGTGCTGCAGATTGTAAAGGTGCACACCCTCTGTTTTCCTTATCTTTGTACCTTTCTTTTATTTGATTAATGGAAGATCAGAATCTCAGTATTGGAGAAATATGCTACATTCGTCAGGCTGGTGTCAGTGTTCATAGATCATGTCGGTACACCTCAGAATTGTGGGATGTTCCATATACAACACACTTGTGGCCACAGATCGCCTGTTTTACAATTCTCAACCTGAAAACCGAGTTTCTGTGAGTCACGCAAAGCCTCTTTTGGGTGATGATGATAGTTTTACACATTGCCAGTGGAAATATGACTGGGCTGCACTGATTGCTAATCAAGCTGTGGTTAGAAAACAATGAACAGCTTGTACATAGAGGCCAGAGGGAGGATGGATAAGGATTACTCACCTATTTTGTTTCAGTGATGGGAAAATGTCTCAGTCCTGTAACAGAGTTGCTCAATGCAGGTCTCTCACTATATGTTACAAATGGATTAAAAAGGTCCAAAGTTAAGTAATCTTGAATTGATATCAAACCGTTGGATCACACCAGCACTGATGCTAAATCGCGCCAAGGGCATAAAGTTGGGCAACAATGGCCCCTTCATAAAATCTGTCCACCCCCTAATCCCACCAGGAGCGTCTGCGCTGCGGCGTTTTTAGCGATCGCGGCCACTCTAGTCAATGGGTGCTATTCCACCAGACCCGCTGTGTCCCAGAAGCTCCTCGCCGCAAGGAATTTCTAAAATATAGGATGAATCCTATTTTTGCCGCAGCGCAGCGCAGGCAGGAAGTGATGAAAATCACCTTGTTGTCTGCTTTGCTGGTTGAGGGGGTGCACCCAAAACCGGCTCCTTCTCCTCCCCCCCACCACCGTCTTTCAAGTAGGAGAATACAGCCAGCGTTCTCCTCCGGTTTACAGGCACTGTCAATTATATATATATAGAATAATGATGATGATGAATGCATATTTTTTTACCACTAAAATACAGCAGCACATCTTTGATTCATGTCGTTTATAACTGGAATATTACAATTATTATTAACTGTGTCCGTAGTCTACAACACAACAACATAGGAAATAACAACAATAAACACGATTTAAACAGACACAAACATAAACCATTTAACTACGTAGCCTACACTTGTAGAAGTACAAATGTCCAGGAAATATTCCAAAATCAACAACAACTGCGAGGCTGCACACGACGCTCCGCTTCCGCAACGTTTTGAAACGCGCCTGGTGGGTTATGACGCAGGAGGAGGTCGCAGCGCGGCGCAGCAGCAGCGCAGACGCTTCTGGTGGGATCAGGGGGTTAGATACAGGCTAATTACTCAAACGCTTCTGAGGTGTTTATGGACAACATTTGGGCCATTATGACACTAAATGGTGAAATACCAAAGTCGTTGCTGGCAATAACTTGATCTTCTAAACAAACCAAACGACCAAAGGAAAACCCCAACATGCATACTCTTAAAAGACACTTTTTCTTTTGTACCATCTGTATATTGACTGCCTGTATATGTGTGGTTTGGTTGATACCTCTCACACCCCACATTTTACATTTACTTCACTGGGAACTTCCCCCAACTTAGAGTGAGTACAGAAACAGCTGTGGTGGACAAAGATGAATGTTTAACTGTGTTCCTCCTTTTTGAATAGACTGTGGAGACTTCCTGAGGACTCACCCCGAGTGGTAATCTATAACTAGATGTCTGCAGGGGCTTTGGGCCCCATGCAAAGATATCACATTGGCCCCCACCACCAGGCCCAGGCCACGCCAACCAAGCACAATGCTGTAACCACACCTTCAGAACCCAACCCACTCATTTATGCTTTAAATAACTCTACCTGTACAGGCTTGCATCTATCTTGTAGTCCAATACTAACTGCACAATATTTACTGACACTGAGCGGTGAACATATAACACTGTGCAGACGTGCAACATTCTACTGCAGTAGAATTCACTATTTGATATAACACTAACATTCCTGACAATATACCTCATCAATAGTCATCTTTTATGGTGAACATGCCTTTTTAATAACATGGAACAAATAAAGTGAACATTAACACCAATATTATCATTTATATAATGCTATAACAAAAAAAATAACATAAGCAGCAGATTTTTTAATTAAATATACATTCCAACTACAAAATAAGTGGGTATTAAAGTGTAAACGGACAACAAAACGGAAATGGAAATGAAAAGTATGTTTCTCATCATGCATCTTGTGTGTAGTGATCCAATACCGTTACCATAGCCTTGCCCTTTAACAGTATTACGAGCCCTGGCTCAGCCTTACTCACCAAGAGCCCAGTCCTTGAAGTCCAGCTTTCTAGCCAACTGGCTTTCAATTGACAGCATGGCAAGACTGCAAAGCCTTATGGGGGGACAGGGCTGCTGAGCCTAAATATGGATCTGTTGGTCCTGGCACCAGGGGGAGGGACAACTGGTTTAGTATGAATAGCTGCTAAAAATGTACCTGCATTTATTAAATGTCAGCTAAAAGAGCAGTGAAATGAAAAACCTCTGAATTTTCTGTGAAGATATTACCCGTACTTAAAGGGAAATTTGAGTACTTTATTTATGAGTTTATGATTTAATTTCGGAGAAACCAGCTCGAGTGAGTTAGAATTTGAAAATACACAACCGGAGGAAATCTGCCACTTCCTCACAGAGCCCCTCCTTCAACACACACGAACGCGCACATGACCAATAGGCGCATTCACACCGCAGTACTTTTCCCACAAAGGTTCATGAGAACTTAGTTCATGAGAACTCTTTAGTTCTCATGAACTAAGTACAGATCGCGTTCACACCGGAATAAATCTCTGGGGGTTGATTAGGCAAATGAAGCCGCTGACGTCACTTCTTCTTCTTCTGCTTTGGGTTTACTGGCAGGCCGCAAACCACTTCACGGCGTATACTGCCGCCCAAAGTCCCCGGCCGGAAGTCCCCGGAGTTGGGGAAGGCTTCAGTAGAAGCTGCTGGGAGTCCCAGCAGCTTCTACTGAAGCCTTCCGAGTAAATCGCCAGAACGCCGACACCTCCTCATCTCCACTGCTCCCATGTTTTATTTTGTGTTGCCATAAGTTAGTCTCTCTGCGTTTCTGCGCTGGGCTAATGCTGATGCTAATAATGCTAATGCGAGGATAATAAAATGGCGGCTTCACAAAACTTTTTGGGAGTTTTACGGGGCGTGGTTTGCAATCCGCCCAGCCAATCAGACACAGGAACCTTTTTCTCCCACGAAAGTCCCTGCTCTCTAGTGCCCCTTTCACACCAGTGCCTTTTCAGCTCCGGCTCGGAGCCTGAAAAGCGCCGGGTTTTCCAGTTCACACCGCAGCAGCGCCGGCTCTTAGCTCCGGAATCCGCTTCATTTCCAGCTCCAAAAAATTGTCGGTCCAGAGGCAAGAGCTTTGGAGCTAAGAGGTGGCGTCGCTTACGTCTCTCCTACGTCGAGGCGTGCAGGAAACTAAACCCACCTCCCATGGGTCGACTGTTATGCCTGCCTACAAGCAGTAGTGCTTATAAACACACTTTATAAAGTCAGGCAGCACTAACCAGGCTTCGTGTGATTCTGTTTATTTGTACCTTACTTTGACCACCCGTTCACTGTTATCGATCATTGTGGAGAGAGGCAGACGTGTTGTTTTATATTATTGCAGCTATCGGATGCAAGTAGTCAGTTTAGCTTCGGTTGCTATGCCAACATCACCCGTTTTATACCAGAGAAACTTTCATAACAGCGTTGTGATGCCAAACAGTGTCAATTCAGACTGACACACATTCACTTAGGCTAAGGGAACTGGGGATATGCATCAGCTGCTTGTGTGAGTCGGACAGTGATACTTTAGAGCGGCCGCTGCAGTGCGAGCTAACCGGGAGCTAACGGGAGAATACACTCCGTGGAAGAGCAGCTCTGCAGCGGTCGGTAAATGCCGCAGAAACACATTAATAAACAATGAACCACGGCACTCTGGAGCAAAGTATAAGGTTGGAGAAGTCGTTATTCAATTTATTCTGGCTTCGTGTGATTAAAAGCAACACGATCATCGACCCGACGCAGTTGTTGTTGTTGTTGTGAGCGCCGTAATGGCTGCCGTTGGGGAGCAAATCAGCGATGTAAACGGTGACGTCATGGCGCAGCAAGGGCAGCTCTGGGGCGCCAGTGGGCGGTGTGAACAGAGCGGGAGCTGAAAAGGGAAACCGGAGCTGAACCAGAAAAGCTCCCGCTCGGAGCTAGAAACTGAAAAGCGCTGGTGTGAAAGCCGCATAGCAGGGACTGAAAAGGGGTACCTTTTTTAGTACCGGCTCTTTTTGGTGTGAACGCGACAAAAGAGTTCTCATGAACGTTTGTGGGAAAAGTACTGCGGTGTGAATGCGCCTAATGAGGGCACGAGATACATTTGTGCACAGATGAAGGCTGACAGGCAGGTAGGCCATCCAGTTACTTTAGCCGGGCCGGCTCAGATGATTGGTCGTGCTGTTTACAGTGCTACGGCTTCCACAGATGACTTTTCTTTATGGATTTTTTGTCAAAGCACTTCAGATATTCATTGCTATCGGAATGTTAAGAGCATTCCATGGAATATAACAAGTGTATCTCGAGCCGGTTTCTCAAACTTTCCCCACCTTTAATGTCAGCAAAACATTAAAATAATTATTTACAATGGACTTAGCTAACAGACTAATTACCACCACTCATGGACCACACTCACCTTTTCTTTTGAAAAACTGGGTGACATATTGTTGCCCTTTAGTCCCTCTCTCTTGTCTCTCTCTCCTTTCTTTTCTTTTTTGAAAGCCTGGCTTTGTGAGTCGTTGAGACATCTTTCACACGTAAGTACTAGCAATGCTCTCACTCTCTGCTAGAAAGGGCCGGTGCGGTGCCGCACAGCGTTTGGAGGCAGGACCAAACCATTACATGTAAATAGAGGGGGGTGTTCGATGCTTTGGATAATTAACTTTTGGAAGAAAATAAGTTAAATGAATCTTAAGTTTAGTGATTACATTATCAATATGCCGTTATATTAATGCTTTTTATTGATGATTGATGAAAGGTTACATTTTTCTTAATGTTCTAAAAATGTTTGGGGCCCCTGTCAGTCACGGGCCCTTAGAATCGTCCTAACTTTTCACCCCCTGACGGCGCCCCTGGATGTCAGATATAATATGCAGATATAAGCGCTTTGAACACCAGGAAAAGCGCTTTATACATGTAATGTATTATTATTATATAACTGAGAAATCCTCCAGACCAGAAATGTCACTGACGTCATCCGAACAGAGATTTACTGGCTGAAAAGTGACCGATTGGGAAAGTCACAGATGTTTTCAACAGCTTCAGTATGCAAGAGTTAGCTTTAACATCCCGTGTATTAGACTTCCTTTCTAATCGAGACCATATCAGCCTTAATGCGTGGTCATTTAAAATAACTGCACGTCTTTAAAAATGCCAGAATTGGTCAACAACTTGGACATGCTTTGCCTCTGTGATTAAAGGAGTAACTACCAAGCTTCTTGCTGTATTGTGTTCACACTATGACACATGTAGGAGCTGAAACTGTTAGTGTTTGTTTAATGTAATTGCTGGGTTGAATAGCGTTGGCATTGTAAAGGCTGATTGTTGTCTGGACAGTTGTAACGGCCCGTCCACACTACAGCGTCGACGGCTCCAATCTGCCCATTCACTTTGAATGGGGTGACGTCACGTCGCCTCGCTTTTTCGCCGAACTGAATTGTGGGTAGCAGAGCGGTCCGTCTCCGCCGTCTCCGGCGTCAGAAGTTGAACAATGTTCAACTTTAGCCAGCGCCAGCCAATCAAATCCGGTTTGGGAAAATCTGACAGCTCAAGCCGTAGCCAATCAAACCGCGTCTAAGCTGGGAGAGATATCCCGCCGTTCATTTCTATATTTCAAAAAAAGATGCAGGAGAAACTAATTATCGCCGTAGCAATCACCCGGTTTTGTATGACCAGACCCTCTTCACCTACCGGGACACAAACCGGAGGAACCAGGCATGGAGGGAGGTGGCAGAGACAGTGGGGGAAACTGGTAGGGTTTCGCCTGTTTGGGGAGTTTATATATATATTGCTCCCATAAAATCCCCGGGGGTTTTTGCTTTGTATGTCGGGGGCGGGAGATTCATGTGATTGGTTGTTGGTCGCGTTGCTTGAATAAAATCCCCAAGCTCCAGACACGCCCAGCTCCAAGCTTTTTTTGAAGCTGTAGTGTGGACGCTCCGTAACTGTGATGCATCAGTGAAACAATGTTTAATAGCTAAGATGGAAGGAAAAATAAACTCCTCTGATTGCTTTTATTGCCCGGCACACAGCGAGAGATAAACAGAGAGTGGTTTGCTCACTAGGGTCAACAACACATGTGCAAACGCAGCCTGGAGAAGCAGCACACACACACACACAATGGGGAGAGGGAAAGCAGATGTAAAGTACAGAACGGGGCAGTGGTTGTTTACTTTGACCGAGAACAAATCAAGCGCCGTTCGACCCCATCAACACGGTGTCCTAAAAGTGATGCTCGTTCACTCAAAACTTGTTTGTAGGGAACATACCGCTGCCTAATTGCAACTGCAAACACTCAACATGTGTTAACCTGCTGTGCATGCTCCTTGGTAATTTTGAATATGTCTATATGCAGCCACATCTGACGGTAAAGTGTTATTGCAAAGAAGTCACAACCCCTCTTTGTTTGTTGCAATCTGAGCTTCTCGATCCTTTGTTTTGGTAACCGGCGGCTGCATGTTTATTTAGTGCGAGTGAGACCCTGCCTTTGAAACGAATGGCGTTAAAGACACCAACAGACCCCCCACACATAGCATCGTAAAAGCATCATGGCAGGGTTCAGCCTTCAGCTGCACATTGGGTTACATGGATTGAGGTCGCTCTGCAGATAAAAACAATAGCTATTTACCTTTTTGTTAATAAGATAACTCCAACTAACGCAAGCCGTGTTCTGACCTCTTCACGTCATGGGCTGCTGCTGTTGTTAATCCCGTTGTGTCTTCAGCGGTCACTTTCTCAGGTGGGTTTGAATGTGGTGTTTAAGGGGATAGTCATATCTCTGGAGGAACTCTTCAACCAACGTTGCCTCAACAGAGCAGGCAAAAATAATTGCAGACTCTTCACACCCTGGACACTTCCTGTTTGCTCTTCTGCCCTCCGGTAGACGCTGCAGGTCAATCCAATCAAGGACAAACCGACTGAAAAACAGTTTCTACCCCAGAGCCATACGAGAACTGAACAGTTACAACTTCCAACTGCACTACTTTTTAATAGTTGTATTAACTTATTAACTGATCGACATCAGAGATGGAAAATATCATCCCTGTGTTTTTTATATTGTAAACTGTATTTAAATGATGTGCGGGCATGTATGCATGTTGGTATGGATGTGTGAGCATGTGTTTATGTGTGTATATGTTTATATAGATATATATTTATTCGTTTTATGTAGAAATGCACTGCGAGGATTGCTTTTTTAAATTTCGTTGTACCCGGTGCAATAACAATAAAGAAATTATATTCTATTCTATTCAAATGGTCAGGATCTGATTAAGAGATGTCATAGTTCTGCAGCTTACTGTCAAATCATCCTGACCAGCAAACTCTAATTGAATGGCCTTATAAAGATATCACCCTTTTCAAATGAAAGAAAAAACACGTAGGCCACAATATTGCCTCCAACATGCAAATTAGAGCGAAAGCATATTTTTGAAGGCGATAAAGGCGGCATTAAAAGGACAGTTAATACAAGGTTGCATCCTCTTCTCTTCAACCTACTGGGTTTCTTTTTAAGCCTTGTGGGTTTAACGCGGCCATCTAATGATGACGTTCAAACAAGAGGCCAGCAGACGTGGTCATTATGTGTAATTTTCACTGCCCACAAAAAGCAATTTTGCAAGCATGAAAATCACATGGTTTTGTAAATCTTCAGTCAATAAAACATCCTGCTCAAGTGTTTACGGTAGAATAATGTTTGTAGTCTGAGACAAAGGAAGGCAGACCGCCCGCCCACGATGAAGGTGAATTAATCCGTGGTTAATCTCTTTTTCCTTTTGTGGCCAGACTCTGGGTGGAATAAAAAATGTACTTGCTGTGCTTGTTAATGTGCCTCTTTGGTGTAAGTCTGAACGTGGGGTTGATGAAACCCCCACCCAGAAAACCCTAGACCACACCCCGGGCTGATGGTCTCGTAAGTGGGACCACGTAGACAGCATGACGTCAAGATAATTCCCAGGAAGACGATCTGATGTGGGGGAAAGCAGCGCTGCCCTCTCCATTGATCCAGACTAGTAATTTAACTTCTTGCCGAGGGATCAAAGCGTTCGGGGGTAAAAATAAAACCCATTGTTTAACAATCATAGTGCAGTTGTGGGTTTTCCACGCAAGGCTTAGGGGACCAAATGTCTAGGATTTGTGACTCACCAGGGCAATTGCAAAACCATCCGGGGGCACCGCCAAAAGAGGGTTGCTTCGGAAATAGAAGGACATCTAAGGTGTGTCCCGACCACACAGTTATGTCATGTTGGCTACGGTGTCCTCGAGCAGTCCACTAACACTTTACGGCCAAGAGGAGACCACGATGAAGTGGCATCTATGTCATTCAAGAAGTGTTGGCGTTATCAATATGCTGTTGAGGAAATGAAAAACGTATATGTCTTTCTTTATGTCCCCAAATGTTCAGTTTCCCCTGGAGTAACTTTTTTAAATACAATTTAAAACAACAACAGTGCTGGAGAAAGGGACCGATATTTAGACTGTGATACATCTGAATAAAGTTTCCATAAAACTAAAATAATGACGTTCCTTCGACTAAAACGAAACAACACGCTATTACTGTAAATGAAATCAAAGTATTAATGGCGGTCATTAAGACGGGTCAGTGAATGACAAGAGGAACAATTTCAGCCTTATTTTACCATGTGTCCCTTTTCCCTCCTCATCGGAAAAATTTAGTTGTACTCTAATATTTGCTTTCCTCTATAGTCTGCCTCCTTGATGAGTCATCTGTTATTTTAATTCCAGCTTAAATTAAATATAAAAAGTGCACAGTGTCTCCAAAACAGTGCTTCAAATAGAGGACGGTCGACTGATGTCACTGTTTATTCTTAAACTAAAGCGAGGACAGTGTGGGCTGGAGGAGTTTTATTTAGCTCTGAGATAATCCAACATTAAAAAAGCAGCGCCCACCACCTGCATCTGAGCATCCTTTTAAGGTTTGATAAACAGCAGTATTTAGCTGTGAGTTAATGTGTGCAGCAGTCCAAAGTCTGCTACCTTCTGCAGAAGGACTGAGGAGACGGGGTAATTATGCGCAGGTGTCCTGATCAGGTCTGAAAGTGCCATTTTGTCTCATTACATGTCATTCACTCACCCACACCACAGGCATCCAGGCCCGAATAATACAAAATAAAACATTGAGAGCTAAAACTAGTCTTTGCTGCTGCCTCAAAGAGGAGGAGAGGGAGACAGGTGAGGCTGGTTCAGGAGCCCAGACACACACACAAATGAACCAAAAACAAATAAATAAACAAGTTTCAGTGTTTTTTCATATTGGATATGGGATGTTATTGGTTATGGCCATGTTCTTATGATTTTATGATTATTTAAATGTATACGGTTCTGTTTCATGTGGGTGTAGTCTCTCTCTTTATTTCCCCCTCAAAGTGAACCAGATTGATGCATTTAAGTCCAACATTAAAAAAAAAATCTTACCGGGGGAGCATGCCCCCGGACCCCCCTATAGGATTTGAGGTCCACCCCCACTTAAAATATGTTCACATAGGTTCCTAAATAGATTTGCACATTTTTTTAAATAGTAACCCATCTCCATATGTTTATTTTTTGGTAGTAGATTTAGAGGGCTATCACTACGGGCAGCAACGCTGTAAATATTGACAAATAAATCCAGCAAAAAGGCACAAAAGACTGGTAGTGGCCTGGCTGGGTGTATAATTCCCGGCCTGACTTATTGTCCCAGTCCGGCCCTGCAGGCATCCCGGATTAAAATGTCATCAATGCGCTCGGTTCTTGTCACATTTCTTTGCAAATCTTGACTTGGAAAGATAAAAGATGACATGATGTCCTCATATTTATAGAGGCTTATCATCTGATGGGATATTAAACTGCTCCAAACTCTGGACATGTAGTCTGGGTGTAATCGAACCCAGAGCACACATCTATGGCCTTTCCACATGTTTGGTGGGTGTTCAGCCAGTGAGCTTAATTCTTACCACGCGCTGCCAACATGCGACCACTAACACTTATATTTTCCAGCTGTCGAGAGTTCCCGCTAACCCACGGGGTAAAAATGAAATGTTAGATGTGTGTCACCGAGTCGTGAAATTACACTTTCTTTAAGGTTTATTTTGAGTGCAAGCAAAAGTATTGATACTTTGGCCCAAGACTTAAAGAGGTCATTTTCTCCACTAACTTTAGAGTCAGTTAGATGCTGAATCGCTGTAAGCACAAGTCAAGGTCTTTATGCTGTGTTTTCTGGCGCTGGGTCTACATTCTGGAGGTTTATCAGGGCCTCTGGAAAATAAGTAATTCTTCTCATAAACTCTGGTTTCTGCATGTGATGTCATTCAGTAAAACAATCTGCTCACTGGCAGTCAGACGGGAATGGTTTTGCGCCGGGGGGCATGTCTGTTACGCCTAATAAGGACTGGGAGACACATATGAGACAAAGCATCGGTTTCAAGGCTGGATATACCGACACATGCAATGCAACCGTTGATGGAAGCTAAATGAAATGTTGGCTTTCTGTTTTCCTCTTCACTTCCCTCTCCTTTCGGTGTTTTCACCACCGAAAGGAAGCAGGACCAACGTCTGCAGCATCAGGTGCCACTTCAATATTCTGTCGTCGGTTAGAAGAGGGATGGTTTTTATTTTGTGCTGTGTGGAAAACGATGTGTAATTCCACTGGCAGAAACTTAAAGAGGCCCTATTCTGCTTTTTGCGGTTTTCCCTTTCCGGTAGTGTGTATCATTTATTTATATATACTATACACACCTGAACATCAGCAGGAGAGGACTCTTTAAAGTAGAGACACTACATACTGATATACACCTGAACATCAGCAGGAGAGGACTCTTTAAAGTAGAGACACTACATACTGGTATACACCTGAACATCAGCAGGAGAGGACTCTTTAAAGTAGAGACACTACATACTGATATACACCTGAACATCAGCAGGAGAGGACTCTTTAAAGTAGAGACGCTACATACTGATATCAACGTGAAAATGAGCAGAATAGGGCTTTAATTGAACGAAAATGTGAGTTGTAATTGAGAAAAATATGTTTATGAATATATGAATTAAACGAAATGTGATTTATGACACGCTAAAAGGAGCTTACAACTAAAAATGCTCACAACTCAATAATCTATATAATATTACGGTTTTTTTTAATTAAAGAGACATGCTGCTTCTGATACCTTAATGTTGTAGTGTGATTTGAAACTGAAGTGGTATTTCTACTTTAAATGATCTGAATGCATGATTTACTGCTCATACAAATCATATAATGCTAAATATCCATATACTGAAAAGAAAAAAACACTACAAAACAAATATCAAAATAACTTGTGTGAAAATATCGCATTTCAAATTGAATTGAAAACTGCATATTTTAGTTTTACGGCCCACTTCCCCTGATGAGTTTGAATGAAAAGTCTCTTATGAGCATGTAAAGGGGAGTACTGTTGGTCAGGGGGAGGGGAGCCTGGGGGAGGGCTGTGGAACAGTAAAGGGGGTGGAGGGAGGGTGGGGAGGTGGGAGGGGGGGGGGGGTTTAAATACAGCTGTGCTTAGTCACACTTTGCGCAGGACTTGCCTGTGTCAGGGTGAACACCGTTATCTCTCACCGGGAGCAGCCTCGCCGTAAAGGAACCCCACCTCGCAGAACTCAAACTCCCGGAGCTCAGCCTGAACTTCACATCCACTGGAGAGTTTTATTTCATTATTATTTTTTAATACCGCGAGAGCGCACATATCGAGCCTGCAGGGCTTTCTGGACGGTCACGCGCACTCTGTCCAGGAAACACACGCACAATAACAGACATGGAGTACCTCAAGTTTTGTTTTGTGTTTTCATGCTGGGTGAAGTTTGCACTTTGTGTCTTCTCTACTGATACTCCTCAAACTCCCGTGGCTATTCCTAAAGGTAAGACCGTCTGCGCAAACACACATATACTTTTACTTTAATCGGAGTTGTTTTTGTTGTGCATATGTAGGATTATATAATGTTGGAAAGTCGCATGAAGTTATCTGCTCTGGGCTCGAAGATGCGCATGTGGTATGCCTGTGGCTCCCTGCGCGTGAATCTGTCAAACGCTGTCGGTGCGTACAATTACAAGATGGTGAACCGTCTGCGGTTTCTCACAATCCTGATTTTATTAGTTTAACTTTGGCTGCGCGCAGCTCCGACTTCTATGCGTTGCATGGCAGGCTGTACAGTGTCAGAGATAAATAACCAACCGACTGGAGGCGAGACTTGGAGACTTCCACTTGTTGAATTTACACTTTAGCAACCATGCAATTATTTTTGGATGATTTCCTATGAATCAGAATACAAGGTTTTCTATTTGATTTGAAAAGCAAACACGCAATTACGTGCCTGAGAAAGCGAGATAATTGAAAGTTGATGCACAGCTGTAGAAACACTACATGTATCATATGTCACGGTTTTATTGACTTGTTGCCACGATGTCCCTGATACTAAATTACTCCAAATGACCCTAAAATCCTTTAAGTTAAACACATCTATTTATACAGTCACGTGGCGTCTTGTAAAGAGTTGCAAACAACAACTTAAGTGGGTACATGTGTGTGTGTTTAATACCAGTGTTGCTGTCATAAGTGCTGTGGGTTACATTTAGTCTCGAAATGTAGTGTTTTAATGGTGGATGTGGGGATGCTGGGGGAGGCAGGCTAAAGGGCACAACCGCTGCCTTCAGTCCCCACAGGTTGGTTTTGTCCTCTGGTCCACACACACACACACACACACACACACACACACACACACACACACACACACACACACACACACGCACACGCACACGCACACGCACACGCACACGCACACGCACACGCACACCCACACCCACACCCAGAGTGTCCTCATTAACTTTACAAGCGTCACAATGTTTGCCTGTGAAAGCTGTGTTAGTTCACCTGCATGGGGGGATTACTCAGGAGGTAAGAGTGATGCAGCGTGTTGGGATTTATACAGTAAACCCACTTAATCTCTAATGAATGGTATTCGAGGTATAAGGGAGGCTGTGGCTCAGTGGGGAGTGTGCTGAACTTCGAATAGCAAGTTCGAGTCCCGCTGCAGTCAGCATGTCGTTGTGTCCCTGAGACATTTCACCCCAAACTGCTCCTGTGGGGATTGTCCACAGTACTGAATGTATGTAAGTCGCTTTGGATAGAAGCGTCTAACAATGACATGTAATGTAATGTAATATCAGATATGACCATGCACACTTTATTATAATCAATTATTTTAATACGATTGTGCTTACATGTGTTCCTGCAGCTCTGCTATATTCCTTAAGATGTAACCAGGTGCCATACAGTATATACAAAGAACAGTTTTAAGTATATGAAGCACTGCCTTAACTCAAATAAAGATTGTTATAACTTGCCACGTTGATGAAATAGTAAAATGGCAGAAACAAGAGAAATTCAGAATGATTCATTTTTGTTGTAGAGAAAAAGAAGTCACATTTAATGTAAAATGTTCCCGTCTTATAATTCCAAAAGGAATATCATGCACGGACGCAAAACTGTGATCAAGCTTGGCCATTTCTTTATGTAAAAACAAGCGACTACTTCTACTCTACCAAAGGCCTTTTGATGCTTTAAAAAAAGGACTTGTGAGTATTCAATAAAACAGTTTGTGCAGGAAAACATTATAATAATAATAATAATAATTCCTTATATTTATTATAGCGCTTTTCCAGATGCTCAAAGCGCTTCACAAATACACATTACACATACATGCAATGGTCATGTACTGTTTCTACATTGATGCATTAAAGCACAAAGACCCAATTTCCAAACCCAAAGAGAAGTGTCTGACTGGGACATCATGATTAAACTCTAGTTCACCACTTATCTGCACTTCCTTGGAGTCTAATGGTGGACAGCAAGGCCCCAAAATGACTATCAATTATTCCACATGTCCAGATTTGTGTTGAATGCCACCTGTGCAAGTTAGTGTTGCTTCACACTTCCTTCAGATTCTCATACGCCTTCGCCAACTCCTCTCTGAAAACCACAACTGTATAGCACGGCTGCGAAAGGCTTGACTCAGCAGGAAAAAGGAGGCATGAGAGGGAAAGAAAGCCCTCTGCCCAGATCTCACCTCCGTGCACCTTGCCAGTCTGCGAGCAGCGGACGTGGCTTAGTCTGTCGGCTCGGAAAGTTACAAAAACTGGGCGGTGCAGACCCCCACTGCCCCGCCACCTGAAAGGAGCCTTTCACTCCCGACTGTGTGAACACTTCTGACAGGCTGTGCAGTAGGTTTACATGTTGCTCTTGTGGTGCGAGTGTAAACCACTGAGATGCTTTTAGGGTCTGCATTCCCTTAGTAACATAAAAACTATCAAATGATATTTAGAAATATGGTGATTACTAGCAGGATTAAAATGCTAGAAGAGACCTTTCCCAGAACTCACTGACGTGTCAACAGGGAGAATCTGAGAGAGAAGAGAAGGAAACTTGCATTCTGTATAATAGCGCTGTCTATGCCTATATCATTTCAGTCGAACAAACTAACAAACCCTGCTGGCAGCCCAAACATGCAATCAGGCCTCCGGACATTGTCACTGTGTCACCGCAGCGTTGGTACCGTGCCTCCTTTCAACCAAAGATGTCATTTGTGTCTCTTTTTCTGAGCCTTGTCTGAAGTATTCTGCCAACTATCAAATAGCCAAAATAAGGCCTGCAGGATATCAAGCGGAGAGTTCCCATGATGCAATATTGAAAACAGATGGCATTTGAGTAAGGTTATCGGGACTGTAGTTACAGTACAGCTATCTCATTGTGTTAGCGAGGCTTTCAGTGATGGATGTGCAACAGTGGGATTTAAGCAGCTGTTGATTTCTGGCAGGAGTGATACAGCGAGCAGGGTCTACTGGGAGAAGGATGTTAACCTTTCTTTTAGGTCGCATTATTAAAAAAGGGCCCTATTGTTCATATCGGTACGTAGTGTCTCTACTTTAAAGAGTCCTCTCCTGCTGATGTTCAGGTGTATATCAGTGTGTAGTGTCTCTACTTTAAAGAGTCCTCTCCTGCTGATGTTCAGGTGTATATCAGTATGTAGTGTCTCTACTTTAAAGAGTCCTCTCCTGCTGATGTTCAGGTGTATATCAGTATGTAGTGTCTCTACTTTAAAGAGTCCTCTCCTGCTGATGTTCAGGTGTATATCAGTATGTAGTGTCTCTACTTTAAAGAGTCCTCTCCTGCTGATGTTCAGGTGTATATCAGTGTGTAGTGTCTCTACTTTAAAGAGTCCTCTCCTGCTGATGTTCAGGTGTATATCAGTATGTAGTGTCTCTACTTTAAAGAGTCCTCTCCTGCTGATGTTCAGGTGTATATCAGTATGTAGTGTCTCTACTTTAAAGAGTCCTCTCCTGCTGATGTTCAGGTGTATATCAGTATGTAGTGTCTCTACTTTAAAGAGTCCTCTCCTGCTGATGTTCAGGTGTATATCAGTATGTAGTGTCTCTACTTTAAAGAGTCCTCTCCTGCTGATGTTCAGGTGTATATCAGTATGTAGTGTCTCTACTTTAAAGAGTCCTCTCCTGCTGATGTGCAGGTGTATATCAGTATGTAGTGTCTCTACTTTAAAGAGTCCTCTCCTGCTGATGTTCAGGTGTATATCAGTATGTAGTGTCTCTACTTTAAAGAGTCCTCTCCTGCTGATGTTCAGGTGTATATCAGTGTGTAGTGTCTCTACTTTAAAGAGTCCTCTCCTGCTGATGTTCAGGTGTATATCAGTATGTAGTGTCTCTACTTTAAAGAGTTCTCTCCTGCTGATGTTCAGGTGTATATCAGTATGTAGTGTCTCTACTTTAAAGAGTCCTCTCCTGCTGATGTTCAGGTGTATATCAGTATGTAGTGTCTCTACTTTAAAGAGTCCTCTCCTGCTGATGTGCAGGTGTATATCAGTATGTAGTGTCTCTACTTTAAAGAGTCCTCTCCTGCTGATGTTCAGGTGTATATCAGTGTGTAGTGTCTCTACTTTAAAGAGTCCTCTCCTGCTGATGTTCAGGTGTATATCAGTATGTAGTGTCTCTACTTTAAAGAGTCCTCTCCTGCTGATGTTCAGGTGTATATCAGTGTGTAGTGTCTCTACTTTAAAGAGTCCTCTCCTGCTGATGTTCAGGTGTATATCAGTATGTAGTGTCTCTACTTTAAAGAGTTCTCTCCTGCTGATGTTCAGGTGTATATCAGTATGTAGTGTCTCTACATGTCTCTATGCTTTAATGTTCAAAAAGCGCTTTATTTTTCTCATACTGCCTGTGCTGCAGCACCTCTTTTCACCCTCTGTCTGGAACCAGAGCCCAGTCTGCTCTGATTGGTTGGCTGGCCGGCTCTGTTGTGATTGGTCAACAGCTTAGAGATGTCCCGCCCCTTAGCCTCTCACGCACAATGTGTTGTAGCGCCATCCATATGTCACACAAAAATATAATAGGGCCTCTTTAAATATACAAACGTTGGGATATTTATTGCAATATTTAATTGTGACACCATTTTCGAAAATGGCTGTAAGACAATGAAAGGAGAGAAATAAGACAAGGACACTATTGCAGTAAAAAAAACAAGCTAACAATCATCAGAAGTAAAGGCAGGACCAACTCAGTAGCGCTGGACTGTTCCGATCAGAGGAAATGTAATCATTTCCCCCGACAGTAAACAGCATGCTATAAACTAGAACCAATTATCTGTTATTTCATAATAACTTACAGGTGATTTGGAAAAGAGCTATTCTTGAATCAAAAGGACGTGAGGACTAAATGGTTTCCTGGCTCAGTGCGGGTGACATCACGCCACATCCTAGGCAGAAGGACCTGCGGTTGGACATGTGTCGTTAAAGACAGGCTGTTTCTTTTTTTGTTGTGATGGAAACGGTGCGTTGTGTCTATTATAGAAAATAACCCTCATTTGAAATAATGACTGTGAGCACTAAGTGTTCTGGTACCTTTTGTATCTCTAATTTCAGGACTTAAGCTAATAAAAAACACGTGGAGTTAACACCTAGCAGGAGGTAAATGTCGACGGGTCGAGATGCCTCTGAATTCTGGCTTTCAGTTATCAAAAGAGCTATTTCTGAGCTGAAGCTGCTTGTAGTTATATTAAACACTAATGCATTTTAAAGCTGGAAAATCTTAAGAAGTAATTGAAGGTTGGGGAGCACGCTATGTTTAGCTCAGGGCTGAGAGTTGGTTGGATGGCGGAGTTACGAGTAGAGCAGTCAAATAGGATAACAGGAATACAAAACGGGAGATGTATAGATTTTCTTATCCATTAAATCCATCCTTTATTGATTCGGTCTTATAGACACATCCACAGATGGGTTTTAGATGTCTTTGTGCAGATCTCAGACATAAAGCTACCAGTGTACTTCAACATGTCTGCTTCCTGGATCTATCCACCAGATGTGAGGGGGGACTATGTAATGTGCAACACTATGACCTCCTTCCTGGAGGGACGGTCTGACAATGTGCCTTATTTTTAATAACAGTATTAAATCCCTGTTTAGCCGTACGCCCAACAACTGTCCCGTTGTTGTTTTCAATGGAACATCTTTTAACACCCAACAAGTTTAGCACCAAAGGGTAGACAGATTAAACACATTTCACCAAAACAAGAGCCGTAAGAGAACATTAGATTTATATTCACCAGGTGTCCATGAACAGGACTCCAAATGGATAATGAGGATGCTCCATCACAGCTGGAGAAGCAGCTGTTTGCTATTACAGAAATGAAGCTCTGTGGCCAACACATTTATGATACTAAATGAGTGTCTAGCAGGATTATCTCCACTCGACTAATCCAAGTAATGAAGCCATTTCTTTGCCATGTAGTAAAGTATCAGCAAATGCAGCGTTAACGTACCCTTCACCGTACACAAGAACATGACACTTGCCCTTTTATACTGTATTTAGCAAAAGTGGATGTGAATAACTCTTCGCAGGTCTTTGTGGATAGGGATAAGCTATATATTTGTCTCTGCTTACACACTGACTTCTTCAAAATGCTTCTGTGTTTCCTTCTTCATTACATTACATTTAGCTGACGCCTTTATCCAAAGCGACTTACAATAAGTACATTCGACCAGGAAGACACAACCTTGAAGAAAATAGAATCATATAAGTACATCAGGTTTCATAGAGCCAAGCATTTCAAGTGCTACTCAACTGGCTATAGATAAGCCAGCCCTTTATTAGTATATAAGTGCTCTGTTAGCAGTTCTTTGTTAGTAATTCTATCGCTCGAAGTGGAGTCGAAAGAGATGAGTTTTCAGTTTGCGCCGGAAGGTGTGTAAGCTTTCTGCTGTCCTGATGTCAATGGGGAGCTCATTCCTCCATCTTGGAGCCAGGATAGCAAACCCACGTGTTTTCGCTGATGGGAACTTGGGTCCCGCTCTTCAGCTGTGTTTCCTCCCCCCAGTGTCAGTAGCCTCTGAATTTCTATCCACCAGGGCGTGCAATGATTTTGCCTCCTTTTTCACTGACAAAATTCAGAAAATCAGACAAGCAGTCAGGCCTATGTATCAGGTACAGCAAATGTGTTGTCTCTGTGTCCACTTAACATCAATTCAGACACCATGACACAATTCCATCAGATTAATAATAAAAACCTAGAGGACATTATACAACTTCTGAAGTCCTCCTCCTGCTGCCTTGATATTATTCCAACAGGATTTTTCAAAGATGTTTTGCCTTGCATGGCCTCAGATCTACTTCATATAGTAAACAAATCTCTTCACTCAGGTATTTTTCCACAGGCCCTGAAAACTGCAGTCATTAAACCGCTCTTAAAAAAGAATAATCTAGACGCTTCAGTAATGAACAATTACAGGCCCATATCAAACCTGCCATTTCTAGGTACAATCATTGAAAAAGTTGTTTTTCAACAGTTGAGTAATTTCTTGCATTTAAATAACTGTTTTGATGTGTTCCAGTCAGGCTTTCGTCCAAACCACAGCACTGAGACTGCTCTTGTAAAGGTCTTTAATGACATCCACTTAAACACAGATAGTGGCAGAACTTCAGTGTTAGTATTATTAGATCTCAGTGCTGCGTTTGACACTGTTGACCACAGCATATTACTGGACCGACTGGAAAACTGGGTGGGACTTTCGGAAACAGTTCTAAATTGGTTTGAATCCTACTTAAAGGACAGAAACAACTTTGTTTCTATTGGTAAATACACATCTGAGTTGACAAATATGACATGTGGGGTTCCTCAAGGCTCCATCTTGGGGCCTCTTCTCTTTAACATCTACATGCTACCACTGGCTCAGATAATGAAGAACAACAAAATAAGTTACCATAGCTATGCAGATGACACACACATTTACATAACCATTTTACCAGGAGACTATGCTCCAATTCAAACACTGAGTAAGTGCATTGAACAAATCAATGACTGGATGTGTCAGAACTTTCTCCAATTAAACAAAGATAAAACTGAGGTAATGGTTTTTGGAGCCAAGGCAGAACGTATAAAAGTTAGCGCTGAGCTTCAGTCTGCAATGTTCAAACCAACAGATAAAGCCAGAAATCTAGGTGTAGTCATGGACTCTGACCTGAGTTTCAACAGTCACATTAAAACAGTTACTAAATCAGCCTGCTATCACCTAAAGAACATATCTAGGATTAAAAGACTAATGTCACAGCAGGATTTGGAGAAACTTGTCCATGCCTTTATCTTCAGTAGACTGGACTACTGCAATGGTGTCTTCACATGTCTCACTAAAATATCTATTAGGAAGCTGCAGCTGATTCAGAACGCCGCTGCTCGAGTCCTCACTGACACTAAGAAAGTGGATCACATCACTCCTGTTCTGAAGTCTTTACGCTGGCTTCCTGTGTGTCAAAGAATAGATTTCAAAATACTGCTGCTGGTTTATAAAGCACTGAATGGTTTAGGCCCAAAATACATTTCTGATCTGCTAAATGATGAACCATCAATATCTCTCAGGTCTTCAGGGACTGGTCAGCTTTCTGTCCCCAGAGTCAGAACTACACATGGAGAAGCAGCGTTCAGTTATTATGCTCCAAATATCTGGAACAAACTCCCAGAAACCTGCAGGTCCGCTGCAACTCTGACTACTTTTAAATCCAGGCTGAAGACTTTTCTTTTTGTCGCTGCTTTTAATTGAACTATTCACATCTTAAACTGCACTGTAACTTGTATCCATGTATTTTTTCTTTTAATGTTTCTTTTATTATCTTTTCTTTTTAATGACTGATTTTAAATGCCATTTTCTTAATGTCTTACATTTTTTGTAAAGCACTTTGAATGGCCTTGTGTTAAAGTGCTATATAAATAAACTTGCCTTGCCTTGCCTTGTTGTGTAATAAATAGTACACTGACTATTTTGCTTTTTTCACTCTAATCTCCTAAAGTGTTTCATTTACTCACTCAGGCGGCCAATGTTGACATAAATCATGCATTACAAACCAACAGATTACACAATGATTGTATCTTTAATAAATGTCCTCTGAGGCAAGGCAGGAGTTAGGAATTCTACAACATTCCCTTTTGGAGAAAACAGTCACCAGGATGGGAAGGGTGTTTGCTACGTTATATAAAACAATGAGGGGTGTCAGCTGCATAATGGGCTGAAATGTTGGCACAGCTCCAAGGCTCCTGCCCGGCTATGAAGGTTACATTCCTGAGTCTGTTACACTCTACAATCTCTTACCACTCTACATGTACCCTGACGATTCCCCTTTCCCGATCTCAGTTCAACGACTTGAGTTAAAATCACATTTCATATGATAGGGGGTGACTTTCAGGAGTGTGCACATCCTCGGGCAAATTCCAAGTTCAGGCATGGCCCATTGGAAGAAAAGCACAATCAATCATAACTGTGCGAACCATGCAAGTATAAATCATGTCCGATTAGATATTCCCGGAAAGGAATGTAACGCTTTAAGGGACCCTATTGTGCTCTTTTTCATGTTGATATCCGTATGTAGTGTCTCTACTTTAAAGAGTCCTCTCCTGCTGATGTGCAGGTGTATATCAGTATGTAGTGTCTCTACTTTAAAGAGTCCTCTCCTGCTGGTGTTCAGGTGTATATCAGTATGTAGTGTCTCTACTTTAAAGAGTCCTCTCCTGCTGATGTTAAGGTGTATATCAGTATGTAGTGTCTCTACTTTAAAGAGTCCTCTCCTGCTGATGTTCAGGTGTATATCAGTATGTAGTGTCTCTACTTTAAAGAGTCCTCTCCTGCTGATGTTAAGGTGTATATCAGTATGTAGTGTCTCTACTTTAAAGAGTCCTCTCCTGCTGATGTTCAGGTGTATATCAGTATGTAGTGTCTCTACTTTAAAGAGTCCTCTCCTGCTGATGTTCAGGTGTATATCAGTATGGAGTGTCTCTACTTTAAAGAGTCCTCTCCTGCTGATGTTCAGGTGTATATCAGTATGTAGTGTCTCTACTTTAAAGAGTCCTCTCCTGCTGATGTTCAGGTGTATATCAGTATGGAGTGTCTCTACTTTAAAGAGTCCTCTCCTGCTGATGTTCAGGTGTATATCAGTATGTAGTGTCTCTACTTTAAAGAGTCCTCTCCTGCTGATGTTCAGGTGTATATCAGTATGTAGTGTCTCTACTTTAAAGAGTCCTCTCCTGCTGATGTTCAGGTGTATATCAGTATGTAGTGTCTCTACTTTAAAGAGTCCTCTCCTGCTGATGTTCAGGTGTATATCAGTGTGTAGTGTCTCTACTTTAAAGAGTCCTCTCCCGCTGATGTTCAGGTGTATATCAGTATGTAGTGTCTCTACTTTAAAGAGTCCTCTCCCGCTGATGTTCAGGTGTATATCAGTATGTAGTGTCTCTACATGTCTCCATGCTTTAATGTTCAAAAAGCATCTGCAGCATGTCTTTTCACCCTCTGACTGAAACCAGAGCCCAGTCTGCTCTGATTGGTTAGCTGGCCGGCTCTGTTGTGATTGGTCAACCGCTTAGAGATGTCCCTCCCCTTAGCCTATCACACCCTACTCATGCACAAAAACCTATATAACACACTACAGGAAAAGGTAAAATCCCAAAACCATATTGGGGCCTCTTTAACTGAACTTTGCCGGACAACTTTCTATAAACTGTTTACTGAGATGACCAAAATGGAAAGAGTCGCGGTTCCCTGTCCAGAACCGTCTCGTCAAAGAGGAAAGATCCTGTTATCCTTCAGCTCAAGGCCGGGGAATATTCCCATGGTACCACTTTCCTCTCTGGAAGAAATGCTTACTCAAGCTTCGCCCGAGCCAGCGAGTCAGAGATTTTGCTCATCGAAGTGTGAAAGTGTACCGAGACGGCCGGTCCCATGTGGTTCAGAGAAACGGTGCCTTTCGTGGAGAGGAGTTACAGCAGCAGTTTGAGCTCCTCTCCTCCTGTGGGCTGTTCGTACCGTCCCGACATGAGACGGTTTACTCTGACGAGACACTCATCCTCCATAATCACGGCTGCCTTAAAAACCTCTCCCTTTTCAGAGCAGCCATCTGTGTCGCTTCCTTATCAGAGGGATTAGAACTTGATAATTAGCCCGGTTCTAAACTGTGTATTTAAATGTGAAAGTATGTGTTCTTCTGTTATTAAGAAGAGAATCTAAATATGAAGTCAAAGCAGCCCCCAGTTGAACATGATATGAAAACAGATGTATGGCCTTGGTTTGAAATATATTAGCAGATGATTGCTCCCTAGGTACGTTGTGTTTAGAGAACATATCAAAAATACCTAGCCAAGGTTTCCAGCCTTAGTTCACATGAGGCCGAAACGCTGTGGATGGAAAAACAACTTTGATGTAAGAAATAAAAGTGCGGTGGTGGTGGTTAGCGTCGACAGACTGTACTTAACTGGGAGCATGCTTGATTGGATGCACTCATGTGGCCTGCATGTTTACGACAGGAGGAAGAGGAGGAGGTTCTGAAAGGTCACAAAGTCAGCGAGGGGTAAATCGTGTGAGCCGTTTCCTCCTGACAGCAAACGCGTCCCTGACATCGAGTACAAGTCAGATTTACTGTGTTCAACGGGTGTGCAAGACAAAGGCAGAATCCCAGCTTCTTATGTGTAGGAAGTCTTGAAAATATAATCAGAATAGGGTTCGAAGCAGGCAGCTGCGAGTTCATTGCAAAGAGAAATATAAAACATATGTCCTGGGATTTTCACAGCATTACGAAATATAGATTTCTTTCCATGACGCCTACAAATATTGCCAAGAAATCCCAGCAGGAAATTCCTAAGAATACTCTGTTAGAACTGCTTACTTGACCGTTAAATCACACAGATACCCTCCACCCACACATATTAAATTAAAGAGGCTGTTTCCAACTATTTCCTTTACTTTACAAAAACAAAAATCAATCAATATTCTGTGATTGGTCAGAAAATGTGAATCCCAGATGCTAACCCTTGCACTGGGTCATCATCCCAAGCTAAGAACAAGAACATGGACACACCTGGTCCTCAGACTCCCCTCCCTCCAGCTTAATCTAAATCCCAGGTTTCTCTGAATCTGCCAATTCCTTCGCGATGGCTCACCTGATGCTGTAAGGATCGAGGCAGACAGACTGACCCGTAACAGAACCTCTGTGTCGGAGAAGACCTGGAAAGGCTATTAAAGTGACGACAGGGCCACAGGCTAGACGGGATGAGACCATGACTAAGTCTCATTGACTGGAAATGAATGGAAACGATCTGTCGGGAGGCTGCCGGTAATATACTTAAGTTTGACGAGTGGGTGGGAGGTGGATTATGATTATTCTGGCAACACAATTATTAAGAAACTGTTCTTGCACGCTCAGGCTTTGTTCAATGTCCTTCTTCGGTGTTGGAATTAAGAAGAAAATACAGTGGACGTTCGAAAAGTAAATTCAAGCCCAACTTTTTTTTTAATCAGATGTCCATTTCTAGGAGACATCCATATCCACTCTGCTACTTCCCCTTGCAATGGCCACCACAGAGGTTTTCATGTCCGCTCTGCAAGCTGTCGTGATGGAACTGTACCGGATGGAAAGGGACGTCACATAATCTCTCCTTAAATCGTTATATTCCCAGTAATATTACTAACCAATGAACACCACAACACTTTCAAATCTCCACAAGTGAAACGATAAAGAAATGCCAATCTGTGTATTCCAGCGTTTTAACGGTGTACACATTGCACGCTTTATGGCCTCTGTCACACTTCCAACGCGTCTTGCCAATGTCCAATAAGTCCTTTACGAGGGTTCGGTGACACACACTGCTGCATATTAAATGGAGAGCAGATTGGCTCTGGAAACAATAAAAAGTAGGATTAGTATTGAAGTGGTTCAATAAAGAAATATTCAAATGTCATTGGCTTTTTGTTGGCCTGCACAGAACTGCATTTTGCTCAATGGTGATGAACCAGTTTGATTCTCGAGAGATCAGAGGACGTCCCTCCGTGGCTCACTCAGATGCTGCTTTCTAATCAAGGCTACTCCCAGTTGGTTTGAGAAACAAACCAGTACAAGAGGAAGCTAGCTTAGTGGGTGTAATCTGCCTCTCTGTAGCTTCACATGAGGCTATGGTGCTAATCTGTACTTGGTCTACCCTTTGTCAAACCTCAGATGTCAGCACTCAGCTTTGTGGATGTTCTTCTGACCAAAGAAGAGGAACAATTATTTGGTCAGAGTTTAAAAAAGTAGTTCTTCTTTTGAACGAGATCAAAACGGCAGTCGTTCCTAATTTGAGATGTAGGTTTGGACTGTTAAACCAAACGGCTGCCGGTTTGTTGACATAGGTCTGAGGTCTACAAGGAACTCGTCCACAGAATAGGGACTCTCAAGACTTGTATACACTAACCGTATTTCGGTGGATACCCTTCGATGTAAATCATTTCATTTCACAAACTAACATGTCACCGTTTCCAGCTGCACGAGTATCTCCGCACATCCCTATAATTTGGTCGGCAAAAGATATGTGATGACTTTCTGAAACCCATAAATACGTTTGTGGAAATGTTTTTCTTTTGTTTGCAGAGAAATTGCTGGTTCTAACCGTCGCAACAAAGGAAACAGACGGATTCCTCCGCTTCATGAAGTCCGCAAACTACTTCAAGTACAATGTGAAGGTAAGATTCTAATATTACACCCAGCGAGTGTCCCGGCTAACGAGGCTGCTCTCTCACATAGACACACACCCAGACCAGCCAAATGTTTTTATCCCACACTTCCCAAGATTGATTAGGCCTTTAAAGGAAACGATGAAGCTGCAAAAGCATCCATCTTAAAGGGATACTCCCCGACGTGGGTCCAGAATTCCCTTCTGAGGTTGAAACCAGCGGTTTGCTCGGTCCTCTGCTTCTCTGTGTGAGCCCGCAGTAATCTAACTCCTGCAGGCGCTCACTTCAAGCTACTTTTCTAGCCCTCATTAGCCGACTTTTCGAAATGAGACTTAAGCTTGTCCACTTCCTGTTATGCTTTGCTTGATTATATTGCCTCTCCAGGCGTGGTGTGTCTCATCTTCGTCCAGAAAAACCAATGAGAGCAAATTATTTCTGATGTAGAGCTTTTTTCCGTTTACTGTTGAGATAGTGCGGTTCTGTTTTTTGGCAGCACTGACACACAAGCTTATGAAATGTTTAGCCCTGGTTCAAAAGGGTAACATAATTGCCTTATTTTCCACAGCTCTAGATGTTGTATCGAGAAGATGGGTGGAACATGTCTCCCCGCTGTCAGAATGTGATTTTTAGAGATTAAAACATATTTCCTGCCTCAGGTGTTGGGAATGGGAGAGCCGTGGAAAGGTGGAGACGTGGGCCGTTCTATTGGTGGAGGGCAAAAAGTCAGACTGTTGAAGGAGGCCATGGAGGCGCTCGCTGACCAGGAGGATCTGGTTGTCCTTACCGTGGACAGGTACGTTGACAACATGAGAAGCTCTCTACGGAGGGAACACAGGGATGTTAGCCGTTGCAGAGGATTTACATGCACAACATCCTAAATAAACACACTTCAGGAAAGGGAAAGCCCCAAAAAGCATAACAGGGCGCCTTTAAATTGCCGTGGGCTGAAAGGTGCTGAATAAATAAACTTGCCTTTAAAGACAGACATTCCTAAGCCTATCTGTTCACCTTGTTCTGATGTAGTGTGTGTGTGTGTGTGTGTGTGTGTGTGTGTGTGTGTGTGTGTGTGTGTGTGTGTGTGTGTGTGTGTGTGTGTGTGTGTGTGTGTGTGTGTGTGTGTGTGTGTGTGTCGGTGTCTGTCGGTGTCTGTCTGTCTGTGTGTGTGTGTGTGTGTGTGTGTGTGTGTGTGTGTGTGTGTGTGTGTGTGTGTGTCTGTCTATCTGTCGGGGTGTGCGTGTGTGTCTGTCGGTGTGTGTGTGTGTGTGCGTGTGTGTCTGTCTATCTGTCGGTGTGTGCGTGTGTGTCTGTCGGCGTGTGTGTGCGTCTGTCTATCTGTCGGTATGTGTGTGCGTGTGTGTGTCTGTCTATCTGTCGGCGTGTTTGTGTCTGTCGGTGTGTGTGTGCGCGTGTGTGTCTGGCTGTCGGTGTGTGTGTGTGCGCGTGTGTGTCTGTCTGTGTGTGTGTGTGTCTGTCTGTCGGTGTGTGTGTGTGTGTGTGTGTGTGTGTGTGTGTGTGTGTGTGTGTGTGTGTGTGTGTGTGGTGTGTGTGTGTGTGTGTGTGCGCGTGTGTGTCTGTCGGTGTGTGTGTGTGTGTGTGTGTGTGTGTGTGTGTGTGTGTGTGTGTGTGTGTGTGTGTGTGTGTGTGTGTGTGTGTGTGTCTGTCTATCTGTCGGGGTGTGCGTGTGTGTCTGTCGGTGTGTGTGTGTGTGTGTGTGTGTGTGCGTGTGTGTCTGTCTATCTGTCGGTGTGTGCGTGTGTGTCTGTCGGCGTGTGTGTGCGTCTGTCTATCTGTCGGTGTGTGTGTGTGTGTGTGCGTGTGTGTGTCTGTCTATCTGTCGGCGTGTTTGTGTCTGTCGGTGTGTGTGTGCGCGTGTGTGTCTGTCTGTCGGTGTGTGTGTGTGTTGTGTGTGTGTGTGCGCGTGTGTGTGTGTCTGTCTGTCGGTGTGTGTGTGTGTGTGTGTGTCGGTGTGTGCGTGTGTGTGTGTGTGTGTGTGTGTGTGTGTGTGTGTGTGTGTGTCTGTCGGTGTCTGTCTGCCGGTGTGTGTGTGTGTGTGTGTGTGTGTGTGTGTGTGTGTGTGTGTGTGTGTGTGTGTGTGTGTGTGTGTGTGTGTGTGTGTGTGTGTGTGTGTGTGTGTGTCTGTCTATCTGTCGGGGTGTGCGTGTGTGTCTGTCGGTGTGTGTGTGTGTGTGTGTGTGTGTGTGTGTGTGTGTGTGTGTGTGCGTGTGTGTCTGTCTATCTGTCGGTGTGTGCGTGTGTGTCTGTCGGCGTGTGTGTGCGTCTGTCTATCTGTCGGTGTGTGTGTGCGTGTGTGTGTCTGTCTATCTGTCGGCGTGTTTGTGTCTGTCGGTGTGTGTGTGCGCGTGTGTGTCTGTCTGTCGGTGTGTGTGTGTGTTGTGTGTGTGTGTGCGCGTGTGTGTCTGTCTGTCGGTGTGTGTGTGTGTGTGTGTCTGTCTGTCGGTGTGTGTGTGTGTGTGTGTGTGTGTGTGTGTGTGTGTGTGTGTGTGTGTGTGTGTGTGTGTGTGTGTGTGTGTGTGTGTGTGTGTGTGTCTCTTCTTAGAGATTGAGCTTTGTTCTGATTTAGCTTTGACTTGAAAATACTTATTTCACAGGAAATGAATGAATGAATGAAAACTTTATTACAGACTCAGGGTCCAGATAAAAGACAAGGCATTAGATATAATAAATTACATACATAGCATAAAAAGAATTCATAGTTTAAGAATCATTTAAATCAGTGTCCTACAAAGAGACAACTATACCAATGTCTCCACCGCTGCGATTGGTACTAAACCTTATGTTCGATAAGGCCAAGAGGATTTCATTATCAGAGTCATTAAAATACATTTATACATAAGATTTCTTAAAATAGGAAAGAGATGCAGAACACCTTGAATTGCCGTGCAGATCTATACATTAGAAACTCAACTAACTTTCACAGACTATAATAATCACCATGAGAGCGATGCCCCCCACTGAGAGGAGACGCCTCCCCATTATCTGGCTTCAACCCGCCCATCCCACGCCTTCATGTAAAGGCATTATTACAGAGCGTCCGCAAGTATAGGATGGGAGTAATGTTCACTTGCAGGTAGCTGAATCATGACTTTGCAAAACCGATGGAAAGTTTCACTGAGTTAATGTGAGTGGTTTAGAATAATAACAGCTTTGCAGGCCATATTTCCTCGAGATGAGGACACTTAGTGCACCGTGTCCCATGGATGATGTGAGCTGTAATTGCTCTGCAGACGTGTCACACCCTTGAAACAGGTAATTGGAATGTTTTCCTGGACGAAACTGCATCTGCACTTCACGGAAGATTGTGAGGCTTTTAAAATGTATTTTAAATATAATCATGCTCTGACGGCGTCTGCTTCAGTCACAGCCTTACATTGTGTCCTTACTGTAATTCACTCGCTGAAATGATAAGTGGAATTTAAATTCATTCTCCGTGTTGCTGGGCTTCTGAGCGCAGGCTGAAGTTCCCGAGAGAAAATGATTGCACGCCGATGCACATTACGAATGGGCAGGACGTTCATGTGTATAGAAATGCCTTTTGAAGCATTGAACCAGTTATTTGTGTCGCCATATTGCTAATTACCACACGTCTGTATGAAAATATGTTAGGTCCTTCTTTTAAAGAGGCCCTATGCTTTTGCACGGCAGTATGATACAATTAAAAAGCTTTTGAACGAGACTAAATACTGATATGAACATGAAGAAGAACAGAATAGGCTCCCTTTAAAAACAGACCATTTCATTCCAATTATTACATTTATTTTCTTATCATCAACATTTCTTTTAAGTTGTCATGAATTCCAGATGATAAAAGATTGTTATAGCAGTACAAGAAGCAGGTGATTGGTGGGTTAACTAGGGTCAGGGGGTGCGTGTAGGAACATGTGTCAGCCAGATGTGGATACAGTAGGACAGACAGGCTTCCTCACCTCCATTACACTTCTCCTCCTCTCTGTACATGCCTGAACGAGGTGGCTTTCCCTTTTCCTGCCACCTCACATACACTGTTTGTATACAGGAGAGGATTTCAGACTAGTGTGTACAGTTCACTGACACGTGGAGAATCAAAGTCACACCCACGAGAGGACGTTTTATAGCTCTGTGGAAATGAATCGGCGCTTACGAACATTAGAAGTTTCCACATCCTAAAATATCTGCCCTTTGAGCGGAGTGCTTTTTAAACAGTCAGCACCATGTCCATGTAAAGGGTTGGGCGCTTTTCTTTATAGACCATGCATACCAGGGACGTGCACAGACATTGGGAGGGGCTATTGCTCTAAACTGGAAAAAGCCCCCCGCCCCCCCGAAAAAAGACATTTTGAAAATTGTAACTTTTTTTTAATGTAAAAGAAACCAAATGATTATTACTTTCTAAATTGAACAGTAATCCACATCTCATAACAAAATAAGCTAAGGCGACTACATTTTTTGTTTTGCGGTCCATATCTCATCAAAAATATCTAATGTTAGGAGAGACAACATGGGGACAATTCTGTTCTAATGTAGTTTGAGCATTGTAACTGCTGTGCAGACATACTGATAAAATAGGGCTTCTATAATTACCTTAAATAAACTCACTAATGAATTAAACCAGTTCAATACGCATTATTCGTATTCTTTATGAGCGCAGTGACGGTAAGGTATCTAATTACTTATTTATTTAGTATTCCATAACTTGGTAACAGAGATGGTCAAACTGAAGTAGAGACATGGCAGAAATCCTACACTGAAGCGGGACATTGAACTGTTCTCCCGTGAGAGGGCGATCAAGAAAAGAGAGCGAGCGGCCCCTGAGGGAGTTTACAGATGAGAAGACACAGAAAGACAGAAGCACAACAACAACAAGTAGCTATATTTAGGTGTTTTTTTGTAAATAACTGACGGTATCCAGAGGAAGTAAAGTCCCCTGGTTTGTCCCTTACCCTAACTGCCATGAGACAACTCAAAATCAAGTTTCCAAAATCCGACACTGAGGTGGTCGTAACGCGCCGGCAGATGACAGCGCCGACAGCGCCGACAAAGCGTGTTTCCCGCAGCGAGACACTTCTAATTGTGGGCTCATCTTGTTGATTCGGCCACAACAGAACAAAGAAAAAGAAACTCTCGCTCTCTCCAGAGGGGCGGGTCAGCCAAGAAGGCCAAACGGGCCGTTGCCCGGGCAACATTAGCCCGTACCTGTGCACGTCCCTGATGCATACACTGGCATCGTTTTTGAGTATTTATATCCACTAAAAGCAGGACTCTGAAATACCTGACTCGAATATTGGCTCACTCATGAAGAATGCTCAATGTTTACAGGTAAGATTTAGATCCCGAGCAAGTAGAAAGCTAGGGTGCGTCAGGTGAAGATAAGGCATCTAAAGGGTAAAGCAATGATTTGTTTTGTTTCCCCTTCACCTCTCCCTTGTAGCTATGATCTCATCTTTGCTGGAGGACCAGAAGAGATTCTCAGGAAGTTCCAGCAGGCCAATCACAAAGTGCTCTTCGCTGCCGACGGGCTGGTCTGGCCGGATAAGAAGCTCGCTGACAAGTACCCGTCAGTCCGCAGTGGAAAACGCTACCTCAACTCTGGAGGTGGGTTTCTCAAATTCTAAAAAGGACAATGTTTTGACAAGACAGGCTTTAAACACATTGCTTGTATAGTGCAGAGGTGATCCTCAAATACTCAACTGGTAGGTAGGTGACACTGTTTGGGTAACCTGGTGGTAAACACATAACTTATGTGGGTGCGAAAAGGTTTATACTTTCCCCCTTCAGCTGTCAAACGGTGAAGACATGCAGGCCTCGTAGGAATGCAGGGGGCTGAGCAGCTCGCTGTGAAAGAGCGGTGGGACGGCTTCAAGGAAAAACAAACTGGAGTTGGTTTTAAAATATAAAACCGCAGGACCTTTATTGGTATCTCTTGGTTTAAATTGGATGTATATTTGTCCTGTAAACTGTCTCCTTGAGGTATTTCCTGCCCAAGAAGGGGACAGAAGCCCCTTCACGTGATTAAGGAATGTCGATTTCTATAAGTCACCCTCATTTCTGAACTGAATACATCCAAAGATTGTTAACAACAGCAGACAGTAACAACACATTCCTATCCATAATCCAGACGACATGGCGGACTGCATGCTGCCGTGTGTCTAGGACTTCAAATGACTGGTTTCTCGGTGGTCGCTGGCCTGGCCTCCCGTGCTGGAGCGTAGCTGCCGATCAGAGAAAGTTTTTAGCATTCATTGTCATCGACCTGTCATGTAGATTTCTCTCAGACCCTAGACCGTGCCACAGAGTGTAGACAATTGCCGGTTTTGTTTGTGTTGCTAAACAAAACTAAAGCTGGAGTTTTATCGAGACCAGACACACACTACCGTGTCACGGAGACAACGGTATTTTGTCGAATGAATCAGTTGGTTTGTGTTTGAGTGTCTTTTTGTTGTTTTAAGTCTACTCTAAAACATGTAATACAACTATAACCCTGCAACTAATGAGGGGGCGGGGCTTAGCAATAAGAGTATTAAGATAGTCATTGTTTTGCTTTGCAGATAGAATATTGTGCACAGTGTCCAGCAGAGCACACAATAGTTGTTTGGGTCAAGAGTGCACGCCGTTCCCAGCACTCTCCGGGATCTTATATAGCCCTCATTTTGTGGCTAAGCTACCGACAATATACATTTGCATAAAATATCATGATTTCCTTTTAACTTTTTATTGCTCCTGCTTTTTAGATGATGTCATCCGTTGACTTGTTTACAGCGTCTGGGAGTTTTTCTTTTGCTTGAAATGATGGGATATAAAATGTCCAGCAACCCTGCAATCTGTCAGTGTGGTCACGAGTAAGAGAGGAGACGGAGAGGTGGCCGGGTGTAACTGTAGATTGCCATGAGAGTGTACATTTAAAGAGGACGAGAGATACTGGCAGACAGTTCTGTTCTATCTACAGACTGTGGGAAGAGAGCGTCTCTGCCCATTTCTTGTGTGTTTGGGATTATTGCCAAGGCGCAGTATACTGTAATTGTCACCAACAGTCTACCAGTCGTGTATAACCTTGTAAACGTTTCTCAAGCGTATACTTTGCCCCAGGATACGCGTTTGACGCCGTTTATTGCTTTCAGGTATAATTGGATACGCCCCGTTCATAAACCAGGTTGTTACACAGTGGAACCTCCATGATAACGATGATGACCAGCTCTTCTACACCAAAATATACGTGGATCCTTTACAGCGAGTAAGTATCCCGCGTCAAAGCCAACACTTAATAAGAGATTATCCATATTACGAACTGGATGGCATAATAATCGACCTTTTCATGTCTCCCAGCACACTCTCAACATGACTTTGGACCACAAGTGCCAGATTTTCCAGAACCTGAACGGGGCCATTGGTGAGAAATTAAATTCAATTAATTGTCCTGCTTCTCTGTTTTTTATTTGGCTGAGCTAACTTCAACCAACACTCTGTTAAACGCAACAACAAACAAATCTGAGTACTTGTAGGCTTGGCAGTCTACTCTAAGTTCTAAACCTTCGCAGCCTCGGCCCATGTGGTGAGACGATTTACATTTCCTAACCTGAAATGTATCTGGTTCCTCTTCTTGGCAGACGAAGTGCTTCTCAAGTTTGGAACCAACCTCGTAAGAGTTAGAAACACCATGTACGACTCTCTGCCAGTGGTTGTCCATGGCAACGGAAATACTAAAGTAAGTAAAACGGTACACCCTCAGGCACACCTAACACCGTACGTATGGCAAAGATGACATACTTTCAAGCTACGACATTCGCTTTGTGTTTTATTGTTGAACTAATTTCCATTTGCAGACAAGTTTCTGTTACCAAAGATTTTCAGCGCACCAAGAAATATCAAAACTGTGCATATGATAGTTTCCAGTAGAACAGAGCCAGCTCTTTATTCAGTGGAGGTTTGGCTACAACTATATAGGCCCCATTTTCTTTCTTCATCACTCTGGGTAAATTAGAGTATTGGTCTTAGCATGCTGAAACGCACGATGACCGTGGAGCTTTTCTCTTTCCTTCCCCCATCTCTGCACACGTCACCACCGCCAGCTGCCTCTCTCTGGCCTTCCTTGGTAAAGAACCAAACCCGAGAAACTATTGAGTCATTATTCCCGGAGAAGCTCAACATCCCAGTAGTTCACAGACTCCTTAGCCGAGCTGTGGTTTTGACCATTTCAGCTGCCCGGCTGGATTACCAACCATTCGTCTATTTTTCCAGTTGTAACGCGAGTTCAATCTGAAACAATCTGATACTGAGATCTGGTAGCAGTAATGCACGGAAACTACTATCTTCCAGATGAATGTGCAGCTTTTGGTTCACACTAAATACAGAGCGTAGATAATAATAGTCACAATGTTGAATTATGAAGACAACCGAGAAAAAAGAGATATACACAAGTCGTCTCAATTTCTCTAGGATAGACATGTGGCACTTTTCAACAATAAATTACTCGGTTGAATATCCACATGTTCCACCCTCGGATAATCCAAACAAATCCTAAGAGATAAGAGAGCTCCACTGAATCACAGAAAAGTCTTTGCTTGTGCCGATATACATGCAGTGTAACCTGGCATCGACTTGCTCTTAATTCTTTCCTTGTGTCTGGAACACACTCCCATGAACCTGCAGGTCCGCTGCAACTCTGACTACTTTCAAATCCAGACTGAAGACTTTTCTTTTTGCCGCTGCTTTGAATTGAACTATTCACATCTTAAACTGCACTGTAACTTTATCCATGTATTTTTTCTTTTAATGTTTATTTTATTATCTTTTTAATGATTTTAAATGCCATTTTCTTAATGTCTTTCGTTTTTTGTAAAGCACTTTGAATTGCCTTGTGTTGAAAAGGTGCTATATAAATAAACTTGCCTTGCCTTGCCTGCAGATATACTTGAACCACTTGGCCAACTACGTCCCCAACACATGGAACTATGAGCATGGCTGCAGCCACTGTGACGACGACATTCTGGATTTATCTCAGTTAAAAGTAAGGGCGATTCAATTAAATAATTTCCCCTCTACTTGCTTTGTTGAAACTGTGTATCAGGCCACCTCGCTGCGGGCACAGGAAAGCATCACATATGTCTTGGTCTTCCAGCATGACCCATCCATCTATCAGTGGCCGTCTAGACAGTCGGGGTGGTGCTCAGCTTGTCCCGTTCCAACAGATACGTTCTTTCAGATACGCTTATTCCCAACAATAATAGGTTACGTGTCCGTGGGTCCTTTTGGAGCATTTAAAAGAGCATACGTGCCAGGGGAAATGACTTGGAGGAAAAAGGAAGCATTGCAGTGCTGTGGTGCAGGATATGGCTTCTGGGGTTTTAAGAAGGGCTCATTTAAAGGGGTGTCACTGTCAACCAGCCTGCCTTTCAGCGGGCTTCTCAGTATGGGTTGTATCCACCATAGGAAGTTAAGTGGTTACGCTGGAAATTTGACACGGGGTTCAGCAAAGGCTGGGTCGTATCGCTGCAGGAATGGCAGGCGCTAGAATATGTCTCTGTCAACAATATTGTGAAACTTTAATTCAGTTTTTTCTGTCTATCACATATGACTGGATCCTGTATCTTATTACCTTTCCTGCAATTCTGTAGGGCTCCATAAAAATAAATCCTTAAATAGTAGAACTGGATTCAATAGAAACCCAGCTACGTGAAAGGCATCTCTGTGGACGCTGCTCTCAGTGACCTTCCATAATGAATGCAGAAAAATGCTGCTTTGCAATAATAGGGAAGTCAGTGTGGACGTTTCTCTCCGCTGTGCCTCTCTGTGTTGTCTGTAAGATTAGGTCAAGTGGAAACATTGTCCAGGCCTTCCTTTTGGGGTAAAACCAGGTCACCGACTGACTAGCTTGGTGCTTTGTGTACTTTGGTTGTTGCAACACTATTATATACTGCTGCGGTCGCCTCTCAACTTACTCCTGTCTACTTTAATAGATGCTTTACTTGTGCTTTTCTCGCCCTTTTTGCCACTCCTTTCCTTTCGCTGCCTGTCCCCCGTACGTCCGTACCACTTTAGGCTCACATTGGCAAGATGCTTGACATTCCTCTTCGTGTGCATGAAGCACAGTAATTGTGGAACTTGCAAATTAGACGGTTCGGCTCGGATCCCTTTTCATCCCGGGTCCAGACCGTTGCTGTGAACTGGTCAAGAGGATGCGGAGAGCAGACTGAGCTGTGTGGGCTGGAGCTGAGGGTCATGGGAAAATGTCGCTTGCTGTAGTTTGTATTTAAAGAGTATTCTTCGCCTGTCTGAGCCATTATTTTGAGCATGAAGTGTCTTCTGAAAAGAGCGATACGTGGCAACTTGGATGGAATTCCTGATGGACTCCAACTGTCCGATCTGCACATATTGCACCACTCATAAATGTTAACAATTGAGTTTTTTGTGATAACAGAGAAAGTGACATTAAAGCAAACAGAATGTGGTAATGGACGACATATGAAGGGAAATGTCAAATCCTCCATGATTTATCTTAAACAGAGTTCGTATGCCAAGACCTGTGGTGTGAAGTAATGCTAATTTGTCTTCTCTCTAATGTAAACAGGCGTATCCGAATGTTTTGGTTGGAGTGTTCATCGAGCAGCCGACCCCGTTCCTTCCCGAGTTCTTCCACCGGCTGCTGACACTGGACTATCCCAAAGATAAACTCAAAGTCTTTGTCCACAACAACGTGAGTGTGTGCAGCTGCAGATCTCTACCGTGCATCGGTCCTTACATTTAGCTTCTAACGCATTCATATTGGCTCTCTATCCAGGAGGTGTACCACGAGAAGCACATCAAGAAGTTCTGGGACGAGAACCGGAATGTGTTCAACACGTTCAAGGTTGTGGGACCGGAGGAAAATCTGAGCCAAGGAGAGGCCAGGAACATGGGCATGTATGTCTCTAAATCCATCACCTCGAGGAACCTGTGGTTCAAAGAACACACGATGAAACCAGATGATGGTGCTTTTGGCCCCAGAAGGAAACCTTGCATGTTAAATGACTCGTTCCTCTAGATCAGTGGTTCTCAAAAATGTTCATTCCAAGGGCCACTTAACGAATAAAAAAACACTCGCGGATCACCTAACTCCACAAATATCAAAACACACATCGTTTTTCTAGAACAGATTACAAATCGCGTGAAAATGGTGCAAACAAGTGGCAACATGTGTGACGAAGGTGTTGCGCTGGGCTATACCATGCAATTAAAAGTGAAACTTAACCTCGCTCCATTGCGGAGATATTCCCACGAGAGTGCGGAAAACTTTAATTAATTAATTAATTTCAAATGTGAAATGTTACCAGTACTCACGGACCACTAGGGGGCGCTCACGGACCGCCAGTGGTCCGCGGACCGCACTTTGAGAACCACTGCTCTAGATGGTGGGTATTTATTGAAAACAAACCACTTAGGATCCAAACAAATGTTAATGCCTAGCTTTCCAGGTGGCTACGACAGGCTCTCTCGACCCCAAGATGTTCCTATTAAACGTTATTTATTGTCGGCGCACTCGTAACATCTGCAGAGTTGTAATAAAGTGTCCTTTCTTGGCTCAAGCCCACAGGGTTGTGCACAGTTAGTGACATAATACAAATTTGAATACTGCAGCTTTTCTCCCCGACTCCTCCGACAGTAGATTGCTCAATGTTTAGTGAAGGTCTGTTGCTACGGTGATAATTCAATCACAGAGACCCTAAAAACACAGCATGCCTTAAAAAGCCTGGGTCAGAAGGACAGCCCTGTAATGAAGAAGTCAAAGGTTTATTACCGGTCTCTAATCTTCTAAAAATCTCATTATCCGCTGGAGGCTTGAGGAGAGTCAGCACGAGAGTCTCGGTCTGCAATTGAAGATGACATCGTATACTTAGTAGCTGATAAACTCTAACTTGTGAGCGTGATTACTACCAAGTATGTAATTGACTGTAATCAGCCGTGGATCCAATAATCACTACTTTCTCTGCTGTGTCTGTGTCTCTGGGTTTCATTAGGGATATTTGCCGTCAGGATGTTACGTGCGACTTCTACTTCAGCATGGATTCAGACGTGATGCTCACCAACAGACAGACGCTGAAGCTCCTCGTGGAGCAGAACAGGTAACCATGGCAGCTGGAATAGAGACCGCACTGGAACCGGTTCAACGAGCCTCCCTGGTGCAGTGGTGGTGATCGTTGAACCACTGAAACATTACAGGCGAGTGAATGGAGGTTTAAAAACAGCCGCTCTGGCTTCCTGTTGTCGACCGGGCTCATGGAAACCGTGGTAACCTCGAAATGCCACCTTGCAATATACACAAAAACAAACCCTTTTTCCCTTCTGCAGCTTTAAAGAAACCTTCCCATAAACGGGACGTCTTTGTTCCCGTGGCATGGCATTGTGAGCTGAAGGCACGCAGCGTAAAACCCCTTCAGGTTATTTAAAGAGCGCATGAGAACTCTCTGCTGGCACTCAAGTTATGGGAGGGAAATGCCAGTGTCTCGACTAAAATAAACGTTTGCATTATTATACTGCAGTGCAACCAACACTGGGATTTATGGTTCCATTATTTCTACTCCAAAAAAAAAAAAAATCCATTCCATTGTGGCTTTGGTTCGTACGAGCAGTGGAAAAACACATCTGGGCCGATGTCAAGCAGATTCGAAGAAACAGAGTGGATGCGTGGCGTAGAAAAACAGCACTCCGTTATACTGGGTCCGCTCGAGCGTGATTTGCAGCTATGGTTTTCATTATGCACTTCTATGATATGTTGGCCGCGGTATATCTTTCCAGAGAGGTTCATCTCCTCCATGCGGCAAGACCTCTGTGTGCAAAGCCACTGATCTGTATCTGCTCTGACAGAATTACCATCTCCACACTCTACAGGAAAATAATTGGTCCCCTTGTCACCCGCCACGGCAAGCTGTGGTCCAACTTCTGGGGAGGCTTGAGTCTGGATGGTTATTACGCTCGCTCCGAAGATTACATCGACATTGTGCAGAGAAAACGTGTGTAAGTGCAGAAGGATACACACAATGCATTTGTATGGTTCACACACCAGTATGTTCGCTCGTACATCTTTAGCATTGTGATGAAGTAGTTCTGCTTAGCCACATATGATCCCTTCTGTAGGAGCAACATGCTGTCACTAAAGCCACAATCAATGATTTAGTACTGTATATTAAAGCCTGAGGCGTGTTTAAAAATACGTTGAAATGGTGCCCAGATGGTGCGCATTTAGACGTACCACAGGAAACCCAGATTTAATGACCCTGTGGGCAGGAAGACAGTCGTCAGTCTCCTCCTGTGTGTGCGTGGGCAGAGGGTCGGGATCTGGAGATAGCATACACCTCAAAGACACAAAGGGTACATTTCAGGGGAACCAAACGTCCCCCAAATAGTCAGCTAATGTTAACCGAACAGATACACGATTAAAAAGGTATTTCAAAACACTGGATATCCTGCTTTACTTTACCAAATACTTCTCTAACAAGTCCTGCAATACACCTGCCGTCATGAATGGCTTCGGGATTCAGCGAAAAGCACAACACATGCCACTTTTAACAGCAACGTCTTCTTTCTAGGGGTTTGTGGAACATTCCTTTCATGGCCCATGTATACCTCGTCAAAGGCAGCACCTTGAGGAGTGAACTGAAGGAGAAGAACTACTTTGTGCTGGGGAAACTAGACCCAGATATGGCTCTTTGTAGAAACTCCAGAGAAATGGTAAGACAACTCAACCTCCATCTTCAGGGATTTGAGCATCAGATGTTCTGGTGGTGTTTATAAGAACATGTCTGCATGAAAGGCAAAGCTGCTGTCAGGTGTATTTATACTAGACGATGCGTTGCTACCCTGACAAAGTCAACGCTTCGACGGAAACCAAAGTCTGGCAAGTATGAGTGGTTTGAAATGTCTTTGTCTAAAGTCAAGGCATGAACCACCTCTGTGTACAGTTGCTCGATGGTGCATTCATGTTCTCTTCTATCCCAGAACCCTTCACTTTCTCGTGTCCTCACACAGCCATGCTTAAAAAAGATTGTCTTCGTTTCCCTTATAAGCTGATCTTCCACATGGTTTTTTGTATCACTCGCATGTCATCTGCTATCCACAACTACCATGTCAGATCCAAACTTGGTGTGGATCGCTCTGTCTTTTTCCCAGCATGCATGCTTCCCATGTTAACCCACCAAAACATCAGCTTCAGAGGGAACCTTGCTCTTTTGTCAGGCGCATGTACGTGAAATATTTCATGAGTCACCCTGTCTCTTATTCTGCAACGATATTTTTGTTATTTACCCAATGCTTCTCCTTTATTTTAGACCAGTCACAGAGAAAAAGACTCCCCTTCTCCGGAATCATTCCATATGCTCAGGCCCCCAAAGGTTTTCTTTTGATTATTCTGCTTTCTGAAACATACTTTTCCAATGGGTTAGCGACTAAGCGCCGCTCTACGCAGTGGCTCATTGCAGGCAGACTCTGAATGAGAATATAGTGGCCCTGTTTACGGTCAATTCTGAAAAAGAGAGGGTATATAGTCAGTAGAACGCTAAGAACGAATGTTTCTTAATTTCTGTATTGGAAGAAAAACTAGCATTATTTCAGATGTGGCCGTTACATATAAAATGCAATATGTCCTATCCTATATGCTTACATAAGAAAACAGGATGCCGAGCAGCTCCTTGGAAATCGATGTTGACATATGCTTTAGTCTAAAATCTGATATTTGCCCAAGCTAAAACATTTATAAAAACCTGGTTTATATCCTGTATTTTCAATGGCATCCAAGAGTAGACGGAGAAGAGAGAAGGTTGGAGTCCCCTGTCCTGATGCTTTACTCCAAACAGGAAACATATGTAACCAGCTGCTCCCTGAACGACTGATGTCAGACTAGGCTCAAACCACATTTCCTTTCACTCGTGTAAACCATCTGGCCCCAATCACCGCTTTGATTTGTACGCAAATTGGAAACATGCACTAAGAAAACAAAAATACTATAAATCTATTCTCTTCAAAGCCTAGTCTGATAGAGTCTACCCCCCCGGACACAGCGTGCTTCACTGTAGAGCTGGGGTGTCAAACTCAATTTCTTCGCGGGCCACATCAGTATTATGGCTGCACTCAAAGGGCCGGTTGTAACTTTAAGACAATATAAAAATACATATATAAATATTGAATATATATAAAATAATGTATTATATTACATCATTGCCTCTGCATTGGATTATTATTATAACTTCATAATTAACTACGTCTGAAAGCAAGTCTAGGGCAAATAATTGCAAGTTTCTTCAGTAAGAATGTCACATTTAGAAAAAAAAGTAATTTTTTTAGAAAAAGGCACATTTTAAGAAAAAAAGGCATATTTTGACAAAAAAAGTCAAATTCTGAGAAAAAAAAAAAAAATCGAATTTCAGATGCATTGTGGGACATGTCGTTTATGGGCAACGTGCTTCTGTAAAGTAGCATGTTACAGTATAATAAACATATTATATTCTTTGCAAGCTCTTGTGGGGCCACAGAAAATGAAGTCGCGGGCCGGATTTGGCCCCCGGGCCTCGAGTTTGACACCCCTGCTGTAGAGGGAATATTATTCCTGGATTTGCTTCATCCCAAGCTTCTCCCCTGTCTCACCCCACTGCCCGACCCTGTCCTGTCCCCCTCCCACCCACACCCATAAATAATCCTAGATTATTTATCTCTCTTTTGGTTCTATCCAAGTTCAACCCACTTGATTTCAGTGTGTTAAAATACACTTAAATCATACTTAATGTTTGGGCAAATGAAGCTTTAGAGTAGTTTGCCACGAGTAACGGTTTGTCAGTTTTAATGCCGGTGCTTAGCTTTGATGAGTTAGCATAATAAGGCTATTACCTGCAGAGTTTATGTGCATGTATTACAGTTATGAACGTCCTGCCTGTGAGACGTTAAAGAGACTTTGTGTGGAACTGACTGAACTTTCCCCCCGTCTGCTGCAGGGAGTCTTCATGTACATGACAAACCGTCACGACTTTGGGAGGCTCATTTCCACAGCCAATTATAACACTTCTCATTATAACAATGACTTGTGGCAGATATTTGAAAACCCCACGGTAAGTCTTTATGATGTCGCATTATTCTCGTTACACACAGAACCCTGTTATTGTTCCGAATGGCTGAGGTACACAGCAGCCGCCTGTAAGGGTCGTCAGCCGTAATGGAAGGGTTACAGATGTGAGGCGATAGTGAGGAAACGACTTCAGCGTGATAAGACTACTGTATGTATCACGCTGGGACCTGCCCTGTGGGAGAGGGGATTCGCTCACTGAGGTATGTAGGTCAGCAAACAAGTCCAAAAGAAAAAACTAAAATGTCTTCTCGTTACAGGACTGGAAGGAGAAGTACATCCACTCGAACTACTCTCAAATCTTCACTGAAAACGTCATGGAGGAGGTTCGTTTTCACTCGTTTGCATCTGTGTTAGACCGAGGGGAAGTGAAGGAATGACATCATGTCGCCGACATCTGTTTCTAACATGCAGGGATTAAATTACAGCCCGCCAGGCTCAGGGTGAAGCTCTCAGTGGTCTCATTGTGTGTGTGTGTGTGTGTGTGTGTGTGTGTGTGTGTGTGTGTGTGTGTGTGTGTGTGTGTGTGTGTGTGGTGTGTGTGTGTGTGTGTGTGTGTGTGTGTGTGTGTGTGTGTGTGTGTGTCGATGTGACTGTGTGTGTGTGTCGGTGTGTGTGTGTGTGTGTGTGTGTGTGTGTGTGTGTCGATGTGACTGTCTCTGTGTGTGTGTGTGTGTGTGTGTGTGTGTGTGTGTGTGTGTGTGTGTGTGTGTGTGTGTGTGTGTGTGTGTGTCTGTCGGTGTGTGCGTCTGTCGGTGTGTGTGTGTGTGTGTGTGTGTGTGTGTCTGTCGGTGTGTGCGTCTGTCGGTGTGTGTGTGTGTGTGTGTGTGTGTGTCTGTCGGTGTGTGCGTCTGTCGGTGTGTGTGTGTGTGTGTGTGTGTGTGTGTGTGTGTGTGTGTGTGTGTGTGTGTGTGTGTGTGTGTGTGTGTGTGTGTGTGTCTGTCGGTGTGTGCGTCTGTCGGTGTGTGTGTGTGTGTCTCTCGCAGCCTTGCCCAGATGTCTTCTGGTTCCCAGTCTTCTCCCAGAAGGCTTGTGATGAAATCGTGGAGGAGATGGAGCACTTCGGTTCCTGGTCGGGGGGGAAGAACGAGGTGAGTGCTGAACACGGGGCTTTAGTCAACACATGTATCTGGGGTTGTGCTCACACGTCTTTGTACGGGCAAGAATGTGTGAAGGATAATATTATGGCTCCAAATACTTACACTCTGAAGAACCAGTGTATACGACTGTCAGAAATTGAATTGAATGATTATGATAGTAAAGATGAAGCGTTCTGTGTCTTGTGGGTTTTGTAATGAATCCAAGCCGGGCACCAATAAAAAGACGTGTAGACTTTACGACAACACACACGTCATGTCTGCCGTCTTTGAAGTTGGGGTGGGCTGCTAATTTCAAGCTACCCTTCACACCCTTGCGTGGGGTGGGGGTTCCATGTTAGCCAGATGTAAAAGGAGATGTTGGCGTATTTTCCTTTCTTCGCTACTTCTCCGTCTTCTTTTTAGGAAAGCCACGACTTGAGTCACTCGTGCTTCATTTCCATCATTTAAATATAACCAAGTAAATCATGTTTATGGTGTCTGTCAAGTGGCCTGTTTTATGCAGTTTGAAATTGGTAATTAACGTGTCTAAAAGTTCGCCTGGAAGACTGAATATGTACGGATACTTCGCCCAACTCTGTTTCGAACGGGCTATTAAGCTTCGTGCAGTCGGACTGAAGTACAGCCTGAGGATTTAAAGACGCACACACGTCCTCGTGATGACGATGGGTCGTTAACCACGGTGTGTTTTCTTTTCTATCCTTTTTCTCAGGACAAGCGCATCTCCGGCGGCTACGAGACGGTGCCGACGGACGACATCCACATGAAGCAGATCGGCTACGAGAAGGAGTGGCTGCACTTCATCCGGGAGTTCATATCGCCCGTCACGTTAAAAGTGTTCTCCGGCTACTTCACGAAGGCGAGTGGCACATCGTTTTACGAGATGTGTGATTTAGAGTAGCTTCCCGTTATCCGTCAAGAGGACATTCAGCTCAGTTTCAGGATCATATTTGTATTTCGTGGCTCGACTCTGACACCTTAATGTTCAACAAGGGCTTTATTAAGTGTTGTAATTGGTCAACCATTAAGATATGTCCCGCCCCTTAGCCTATCACGTACACTGTGTTGGAGCTGTAGCCAAGAGAAGAACAAGTGTTAAGTAGTGATGAACCCAGGGATGTAAGCCTTTGCACACACACCTTTATGAAACACTACAAAGGCCTCTTCAAAGATAGACTGCCAGCTGACTTGCTCTTCATCACAGGGATACGCCGTGATGAACTTCGTGGTGAAATACACACCTGAGAGGCAGGCGTACCTGAGGCCCCATCACGACTCCTCCACCTTCACCATCAACATCGCCCTCAATGCCAAAGACACAGACTTTCAGGTAAGGACTTGTTCATAGGGGGGGGGGAGCTCTGAACGAATATAATAAATAAATAAATTGCCCATAAACTACATGTCCCACAATGCATTTCATTTGTGACATATACACTGAAGAGACTTGCACTTATTTGCCCTATAGACTTCTGCTTTCAGACGTAGTTAATTATGAAGGTATGACCCAAACCGATAATAATCCAATGCAGAGGCAATAATGTCATATAATACATTTTATATATAATAAACAGAACCAGTCCAAAGCTTGGACACGCCTTCGCATTCAATGGTTTTAATACTGAAGACATCAAAACTATAAAAGAACACATATGGAATTATCTGGTTAACAAAAAAGCCTTTTGCCTTGATGACAGCTGTGCATACTCTTGGCTTCTCTCAGTCAGCTTCATGATGGAATTGGTGCTGGTACTGTCTGTATATTTTTGTATAGTCTTAAAAATAGCCAGCCCTTTGAGTGCAACCATAATGCGAATGTGGCCGGCGCTGAACTTGAGTTTGACACCCCGGCTGTACATAATCTTCTCTGAAATCGTAACCTTTCTCTCCTGTTTTAGGGTGGGGGTTGCCGTTTCCACAGGTACAACTGCTCCGTAGCTTCACAGAGGAAAGGGTGGAGCTTCATGCACCCGGGGCGCCTGACCCACCTCCACGAAGGCCTGCCCACCACCAACGGCACCCGCTACATCGCAGTGTCCTTCATCGACCCTTGAACCGACCCTCTGCTGTACATTTGACCGTGCTTTGCTTTTTATTCCGTCATGTTTGTTTTGTCCTTTGATGTTTCGCGCCCTGGATGTTTGACTGATGATATTCTACTTAAGAAAGCAACAAGCTTTTAAAAAAGGAATAAGTCATTGCATTACAGGAATCTATGTCAAACAGAGTGACGAGTGGAAAGGAGAGAAAATCAACACCTCAGATACACGAGTGAAGTCAACTTTATTGTCCATCGTTCAGTTTGTGTACAGAAATACCGTTTCTACGCTCCCGTTTCCGTTCAAACCGTCATTGCCGGTCTCCCTTGAAATTGAGATCAATGATGTCAATGGGATTTATCTGTATAAATAAACGGAACAAAAATAATAACCATACCTTTTTTAGATTCAAAACCAACTTCCTAGCTGGATTTGTTGGTCCTTCTCATGATTTTCACAATATTAACATCGTCATGGTAACCGTCATTGCCACACACTGGTTGATAGCAGCTACCGTAGCTGTACCGTGCTAACATGCAGTTGTTTGTATTTCAAGTCAAAAGTCTTAAAGGAAAATGGCGACCGGTGCTGATCAACCCTCCATTTCTCTGCTTCTGATATTTCTAAAAGTGTTTTTCTACCCTTAAACTGTCCAGGTCACAATTTTAACTTTAAAGTTTCATACCAGTGGAAGATGAATCTATTTTTAGATTTTTGCACACCAGAAAAAAACAGCAGCGTTCAATATGAATTCTGTTTTATTGAAGTTTTGTTTTTTACTTGAAAGGTTTTTTTTTTGTACATTTTCCACAGCTTTCCTAGAGACATTTCTGCATTATGTTTCCGAGAGATATGTGTGAATGGTTTTTGAAATTTAGCAAGTTGTTTAACTTATTGTCAAAATGTAATAAAAGTCTTTATAAAAAATGAAATACTTTCTTGTCGTCAAAACTGAATTGTGCATGTGCAGAACGCGATGTCTTTTTTTCTACAAACTCCGCGTGCTACACAAAGGAGCTCCAGGAATCCTCTGTGTCTCTTGGCAGACACAAAGACAAGTCTGGAAAAGATCCCTCCCCACCGCAGACAGACTTTCATCGTGTTATCACTGAATCAGCTGGTCTTAAAAGTCAGTCGAGTGGTTCTCCGTGAAACGCGTCACGTGTTGAAACGACCAGGCGGCGCGGTGTGTACCGCTCTGCCGCCGGGTGTTTGGGGAGACGATGTACATCGGTGCAAATGTAGTTCAATTTACTTTGGGGGCTCGGTGTAAACATGTACACGCAACTTATGAGAGTGCACAGATGGCGGCTGTGAGGACGATGACAGAACAGTGACGGGGGAAAGTAGGGGGGTGTGGTCTACCGAAAATGATTTATCGCTTGTATATTCCCTTTCAATCAGGGAGTTGGATTGTGAAACTGGAGACAAGACAACTGTGAGATGTACCCTGATTACTTTTGGACTACCTCAATGTCAAATGCAATGCCAATAAATAAGAGAAGAGATATCAATAAGATGTGTTTTACTGATGTAACAGAACAAATTGACCGTAGATAAGACACGCAGTCAAGAATGTGTCCTCTGCTCAGAGATGTTCTTGATAGGAAAACCTGCCTTTCATGAAGCATATTATACAGCCCAGCCACCAACACTGAGCACATACTACAGCCTCCAAAAGCAGAAATTAAATGCTCCGTTTTTAGTTTAACACACACAGTTAAGCTCACACACACTATTTAATGCACATATAGGTTCTCCTACTGAATTTAAAACAGAACCAATGAGCCAAAGATGCAAAGAGGCAGTAGGCGTATGGATTCACTCGTAAAGTATTATCCTACGGCCGAGGCTATATACAGGACGGTCCTGTGGATAAGATATCTGAAATGGCTACAGGACCGTCCTGCAGCTAACGTGAAATGGCTATATACAGGACCGTCCTGCAGCTAACGTCAAATGGCTATATACTGGACCGTCCTGCAGCTAACGTCAAATGGCTATATACAGGACCGTCCTGCAGCTAACGTCAAATGGCTATACAGACCGGGCTATTATAGCATGCTTAAGCAAGTTTCGCGGGTGGTAATGTAGGGATAGGATTCACAGATAAATATTCTCACGACAACATTATTTTCAATGAATTTCCGCTCAATATAAAATGGTGGCACTTAAATCTCTTTCCATGCCAATTGCTTAGCTTTTTATGCTGATTTCAGTCTTTTTTTTGGCTTATCTTTTTATGTTGTTTCAATCATTTTCTACTTTATATTTTCCAATGCACAATGTACTTGTAAAGGATATCACTGCATACTTTAAAGACTACTCGGTTTTATTAAAACTGAAGTTTTTTTTTAAAGAATACGCCGACATTTCGTTGACGTGTAGTGATTTTGCATTGAAAGCAACACAAATCCTGTATATAGCCATTTGGCGTTGTGTGCAGGACCGTCCTGTATATAGCCACTCCCTTACGGCCAGAACAGTACAGCTTACAGAGAAGAGATAACATCTGATCCTTTTACAGCAAACACTAAATGGTTGTTACTAACACTGTAATCCTGCTACTCATCCATTACTCCCCACGCCTCTATGGGAACCACCCAGAAACAGTATCTCCACCTAGGTCTCGCCTTCCTATCACATCTCATTACTTTTTAGCACCCACCGTTTCTGGAGAACCGTGTTTTCACCCCGAGAGGTTGACTCCCTGCCTGGGAGCACGGTCCCTGTGAAGCCTGGATGAAGGCTGAATGTCTGAGTAGTTGCTGCAGAGGGGGGAAGGGGGAGGAGATGTAGGTCAACACGGGGGGAAAGGCTCTCTCCTTGAAAGAGGCCTTTGTGGCCCTCGTCTCCCCCGGTCTGCCCTGTGTTCAGACGCTCTGAAAGGTGACATTGATCCCAGCCAGGCGTGCAGGAAAACCCGCATACCTGCTAAACTAGCGGCTTCTCACGAGAATGGCTCCATCAAGAAGGCAGGATTTCTTCTTAAATCTGATGTATTTCTAAAGTCAGAGAGAGCCAGAGCAGGTCGGGTGCTTGAAAGGTAAAGTCAGGTCCTGTTAGAGGCTTTTCCACTACGGCGCTGATGAATCATTTATCATAGTTTCATTGAAATTGCATCTTTAAAGTGCACGGGGGAAAGTACTGGGATAGAACAGTGAGGAAACGTGCAATACAGCCGTGTGCAGTGTTGGGAAAGTTCACTTTCTACATGAACTAGTTCAGTTCACAGTTCACACATTTTAAAATGAACTAGTTCAGTTCATAGTTCATAATTCAAAATGTTGAACTAAAGTTCATGGTTTCAAAAATGAACTAATTTATAGTTCATAGTTCTTTTTTCAATAAGTTGCTGCGAGCTATTATTTGTCTCCTGTACGATGTTAATGGGCCATTTCAATGTTTACAATATCCTCAGAGGGCCGTACAAGTTATTGACCTCTGCTTAAAAAAACTAAAATCACAACTCATTCATTTCATTCTGTGCAAAGAAAAAGCAACCTCTTAATCCAGATATCTCACCATGACTCGCGTATGCATGCACGTGCACGGTGTGACCACCAAAACAGAAAGATATGGACACAAGATGTGTGCAAATGTATTTAGTTTCCTATCCATGTGAACATGGTTTAAGTGGGGGGGGACCTAACCTCCTCTAGGGGGGTCCGGAGGGCATGCTCCCATGGGAAGATTTTTTTTTAAATGTTGAAGTTAAAAGCATCAATCTGGTGCACTTTGAGAGCAACATTAGGAGATCTATGGACACATCTCTCAACACCCAAACACAACTGTAAACAGATTTTCTTTTAATTTATGGATATTTGACAAATCACTCCCCTTTCAAACTGTATTCTTCTTTATTAATAACTGTCATATAGTATTTTATACCTGTTTACTTTATTCTCTTATTTTTTTGATAACTATAATGATCATATAAAGATGTGCCTTTACCTCACTGGTTGTAGACAAAGCTTCTTATATTCGTTAGCATAGCTAGCTAACCAGATGCTAATGATAACAACACAGTTATTGACTGTCTGATCAGTATGACAGATGAGCAGATCGCCACTGGGCTTTCAACTAAAGACACAGACACGCAGAAACTGCGGCATGTGTATGGACTTATCGGTACTGCAATTTCTGAAGTGCTGGAGTGGCGTTCTGGTGCTCTCCGTCAGAACTGCACCCCTGTCAGTCGAGA